>NW_006921674.1:257980-291097 GCF_000298275.1 Orycteropus afer afer | reverse complement strand
CTACTGTCAACCACTTGGAAGAGGATCTATGTTGGAGATCCTGGATAGAGAGGGAGAACAATGTGGAACAAAACTCAAAATCATTTGGAAAAATAAAAAAGGGGGTTCTGATAAAGCCTGGTTTACCCACTGAAACTATCACCCCTAACTGCCCTTCAGGTCTGGAATTGAATCCATGCCTGTGGCTTCCAGCCAAACCCTAGACAGGCATATGAGTTGAACATTTACCTGAGGTAGATACACTCCTTGAGAACAAGCATGAGAGAAAGAAGGACTGCTTATGCACAGGTAGACAGCTCAGGGGGCAAGAGTGCATGGAGGGATGGATACATGGAAGAGGTAACTATCAGGAGGAAGTAGGAGGGGAGATGTTGCATTGTGGTAAATTGTGGTCAATGTCATGAGACAAAGTGTATGTGAACTGCTGTATGGAAAGTGTATTTGCTCTGTAAATTTTCACCCAAATCACACACACACACACACACAAAGTACAAATAAATAGATGATGTGTGGTAGAACTGTGATGATTATTAGCCTTTTAGTCTGTCTGACTCTAACAATGGCAAGCTGGAGAATTACACACACCTGCCTAGGCTAAAAACAGCAGCAACTTATATCTGTATTCTTTCACTATGATGACTGGGCCTCCTGGAATTACTGAAATGATCATAATATACAACATTTCTCCCATTAGTTCTGTACATATTTGTTAAATCATGAATCTCAATTTTAGGCTTATAATGTAATGTAAATCTAATGATACCAATTCAGTTTCTTTATTACTTACTGAATTACATTGTATGAGAACAGAAAATAATGCCCTAGGATCCCAGAGGCCTAGGAACATTGCTTTGATTACCATCAGTAGCAGACAGTAAATGAGCCCAACCTTTTCCCTTTAGTAAGAGAGTCCCAATATTTTAATGGAAGTCATACAAAAGAAAAAAAAAAGACTGGCCAGTGGATTCAGACTCATGATGATCTCATGTGTGTCAGATAAGACTGTCTTCCATGGCTTGTTTTTGGAAGTAGATTACCAGGCCTTTCTTCAGAGGTGCCTGTTGGTGGACTCAAATGTAAATCATGCTGTTAGAAACTGAGCAGATTATCTCTTTGCACCACTCAGGTACAACATAATGTGCTGTTATTGTTAATAGTTGCTGCTCAATGGATTCTGACTCATGAAGACCTCCATATGTACAATATGTACACAGAACTGTCCACATATTTTTCAAGGCTGTGAGCATTTGGAAGCAGATCTCCAGACCTTTCTTCTGTTGAACCTCTGGGTGGATTTGAATCACAAACTTTTCTGCAAGTAGTCAAGTGCTCAACCATTTGTATCATCCAAGGACTCCCAGCTTAATTTATGCCAAAATACCAGACCTTTTTCTGTCCAATCAATCCCAACTCAGGGTGACCCTATAGGACAGAGCAGAAACTGCTCCATAGGGTTTCAAAGGCTGTAAATCTTACCAGAGGCAGACGGCCTCATCTTTCTCCTGTGGAACAGCTAATGTGTTCAAACTACTGAGCTTTCGGTTAACAGCCAAGCACTTAGTCAATGTGCTACCAGAGGTCCTATTAAGGAAAAAACAAACCATTCCCATGTTGTTGAGTCAATTCAGACTCATAGTGACTCTATATATTTAAAAAAAAAATCACGGCCATTGAGTCATTTCCGATTCATAGCCACTAAGAATTCACTCCCCTAGAACTAGTGAGCCATGTCACGAATATGTGGTAAAAAGTGACAACTTCAACTTCTAAGTTGTATAATTTTGAGAAATGAAACTTGTCCCTCTACTGTTTTATCTTTCCCATTGCTTAGAATGAAATTATTGTGAGCCCTGTTGACCATAAGGACTACATTACATTTTAGTGCTTAACAGTATGTACATCAAACCAAAGTCATGGTATTTTCAATCACCTCATATGCATGTGTAAGCTGGACAATGAATAAGGAAGACAGAAGAAGAGCTGATTCTTTTGAGCTGTGGTGTTGGCAAAGAATATTGAAAGTACTATGGACTGCCAGAAGAACAAAGAAATCTGTCCTGGAAGACGTGTAGCTGGAATGCTCCTTGGAAGTAAGAATGGCCAGACTTCGTCTCAACTACTTTGGTCATGTTGTCAGAAGGGACCATGTTGTCAGAACGATATCATGGTTGGTGAAGTGGAGGGTCAGCAAAAACGTGGAAGACCCTCAACAAGATAGATTAGCACAGTGGCTGCAATGATGGGCTCAAGTATAGTAAGGATTGTAAAGCTGGTGCAAAACCAGAGAGTGTTTTGTTCTGTTGTACATATGAATCGGAGCTGACTTTACGGCACCTAACAACAAAACAGCTATCAGTGCAACCTGATCAGTTTCTCCTACTGTGACAAAAGGAATGTAAATCTAGTAAGAGGCAGAAATATTGGAAGTCTGAAATTCCTAAGTACACACATGGAGTGACCAAGGAAGTAAACTTCTGGAGGGACAGTAGTATCAGGAGCTGAGTGCCTAAAGGAAATATGAAGTGAATGTGTTGAATACTACCCTTAATCCCACTGAATCTTTGATAGATTTAGAATGAAGAGTGAAACAAGTTTAAATCTGTTAAAGGAGGTGGCATAAAGTTATTGATACCAGCAAAGTGAAAGGGCAGAAAATTATTGGCTAAGAACATAAAAATATCTTGGTTTCAGGGGCCATTACTAAAGGCTGGATGAGTAAGAATTTGGTTGTTGTTGTTGTTGTTATGTGCCGTCGAGTCGGCCCTGAAGAGGTTGTAAAGAAATTAAATAATAAGCATCCTATCTCCCAATATCCCAAATGTGTTGTTATAAATAACTAACACCCAATTATAAAGAGGGAAATAAAGTTGCAACAAGATAAAGACAATAAAATGTTGTTGAGGATATGATTTAAAGTAATGATGAAAAATAAGAAAAAGAACGTATATGAGTAAGGACAGTAATGTATATAGAATTGTGAAATTATTTTCTGGTTGGCTGAAAGTAAATTGACAATGATTTTGAGGAAAATGTAACATTAAAATTCAGCAAAAGATTTGACAAAAGACCAAAACTTGTTATTTGAAGATGTCCACTTGAATCTGGAGATTAAGATAATGGATCACTTCTTTTCCCTTATTGTACTAGTTTTCCATTATTGTTTAACTTAGTAGTATAAAAACAACACATTTATCATCTCACAGTTTCTGTGGGTCAGGTGTCTACATAGATTAACTGTATCCTCTGCTCAGGTTCTCACCTGGCAGAAATCAAGGTGTTGGTAACAGCCATGAGCTCATTTGAGACTTTTCCTTTACATGCTATGTTTATCTCAAGGTCACTTACCAAGTTCATTCGTTGTAAGAATTTGATTTCTTCCAATTATACAATGGAAGTTTCTGTTTTCTTTCTGGTTCTGAACTGGGCATCACTTTCAGCTACTAGAGTATAACCTCAGGTCCTAGTCACATGGCCTTCTCATAGTACAGTAGCTTACTTTTTTAAAGCCAAGAGAAGAAACTTACTTACAAGGAATCTTATATAACACACCATAATTTCAGGAGTAACTAGCATATTACTTTGATCCTACAACATAACCAAATCAAAGGACTGATCATCTCATCACATTCCCAGATCCCACAAAACTCAAGCAAAAAAAGATTATACAGGGAATTACGTACCAGTAGTTGGGGATCTTGAAGGAGATCTTAGAATTCTACCTAAGACTCTTATTAAGCTGGCAAATGTGAATTGTGTTCCCAAAGATGGATGCAAAAATCTCACATCCCACATGCCTTTTTTCAACATAATTATCCCCTTCCTCCATCAAGAGGTGAGTGAAGTGTATTTCTTTTCTTGCCAAATGTGAGGGGAACTGCAGACCCAGATAACAGCAGTATCTGAGCTCACTCAGCAACAGCACCAAATACCAGCCATGTTAGTGAGGCCATTTTGGAACTTCCAGCCATCCTAGTGACCGAGCCAACACTGACTAAAGCAAGCTAACTGAGAGTCCCTATATATTTACTTAAACTGTAATAAATAGTTAATATTTTAAGAGAATTTTCAATGTTGTTTTGATAACTTGTTTATGTGACAGCAGTAACCAAAACAAATGAAAGTAGGAAAACATTAGATATCCATAGCAAGGGATATACCAGGAAGACCATTTCTAATAGAATATGAATATAATATTCTAACAGAATGTGAATAAATGTAAATGGATAACAAGGTGACTACAAAATTTTAGTGTAAGTATTGGATTTTTTAAAAGAGGAAAGAAGTAGAAATAATACTGTATCAAGATGACTAGCAGTAAGATGACATATGTCAAAATGAAGGACAAAAGGCAAAATCGGCAAAACAGATTTCTATTATCTAGAGGAAATTAATAAACAGATACATTAGGACAAGCTATAGTTTATACTTATGAGCCTTAAGGAACATAAGGTTATTTCATGGGGATTTGAAAGCTGTCCAAATGATGGTTAAGTTTCCAGAATATCCCAATATATTAGACTGTCATTAAGAACTGACTGTCAGAATTTGGTGTGTTGTTGTTGTTACCGAGTCAGCTCCACCTCTTAGCAACCCTGTGTATGACAGAACAAAACTGCCTGGTTGTGTGCCATCCTCATAATCCTTGGTATATTTGAGCCTATCATTGCAGCCACTGTGTCAATACATCTTGTTGAAAGTCTTCTCCTTTTTCCCTGACCTTCCACTTTACTAGGCATTATATCCTTCTCCAGGGAATGTTCCTTCTGACAACATGACCATAGTAGGTGAGATGAAGTCTGGCCATTCTTGCTTCCAAGAACCATTCCAGCTGCACTTCTTCCAGGACAGATTTGTTCATTCTTCTGGTAGTCCATGGCACTTCCAGTATTCTTTGCCAACACCACAACTCAAAAGCATGAACGCTTCTGTCTTCTTTATTCATTGTCCAGCTTTCACATGAATATGAGCCTACTGAAAATACCATGGCTTGGGTTAGGTGCACCTTAATCTTCAGAGACGTCTTTTCTCTTCAGCACTTTAAAGAGGTTTTCTGCACGTTTGTCCGGTGCAATATGGCATTTGATTTCTTGACTGCTGCTTCCATGGGTACTATTTGTGGATCCAAATAATATGAAATCTTTGACAACTTCAATTGTTTCTCCTTTTATCATGATGCTGCTTATTGGTCCAGTTGTGAGGAATTTTGTTTCATCTATGCTGAGGTTCAATCCATAATGCAGACTGTAGTCTTTAATCTTAATCATTAAGTGCGTCAAGTCATCTTCACTTTTAGCGATCAAGGTTGTGCTGTCTATATATCACAGGTTGTAAATGAGTCTTCCTTAAATTGTGATGCTGCATTCTTCTTCATATAGTCTAGCTTCTCAGATTGTTTGGTCAGTATACAGATTGAAAAGTATGGTGAGAAGATAGAACACTAAGCACACCCTTCCTGATTTTAAACCTTGCAGTATCCCCTTGTTCTGTTTGAATGACAGCCTCCTCATCTATGTAGAGGTTCCTCAAGAGCACAATTAAGTGTTATGTTATTCCCTTTATTCTCAATGTTATCTATAATTTGTTATGATCCACATAGCAGAATGTTTTTGCATAGTCAATAAAACACAAGTAAAGATCTTTTTGGCATGCCTTGCTTTCAACTAAGATTGATCTGACATCAGCAATGATATCCCTCATTCCACATCCATTACTGAATCCAACTTGCATTTCAGGAAGTTCCCTGACAATACACTGCTGCAATCATTTTTTAATTATATTCAGCAAAATTTTACTTGTGTGCCATTTTAATGATATTGTTTGATAATTTCCACATTTTGTGGGATCACCTTTCTTTGGAATGGTACAAATCTGGATTTCTTCCAGTCAGTTGGCCAGGTGACTGTCTTTCAAATTTCTTGGCATAGACGAGTAAGTGCCTCCAGCACAGCATCCATTTGTTGAAACAACTCAAAGGGTATCCTGCCAATTCCTGGAGCCTTGTTTTTTTTTGTCAGTCCCTTCAGTGCAACTTTGACTTCTCCTTCAGTACCATTGGTTCTTAATCATATGCCACCTCCTGAAATAGATGAACATCCATGCATTCTTTTTTGTACAGTGACTCTGTATATTTCTTCCATCTTCTTTTGATGCTTCCAGTGTCATTCAGTTGGGGCTCTGGTGGCATAATGACTAAGGCATTTGACTGCTAACCAGAGGGCTGACAGTTCAAACCCACCAGTCACTCTTCGAAGAAAGGTTGGGCAATCTACTTCCGTAGTGATACTGCCTCAGAAGCCCAAGGAGGGGTCACTATGAGTTGGATCCAACTCAATGGCAGTTCATGCATCATACAATATTTTGCCATGTTGTTGCTGTTGTGATGTGCTCTCAAGTAAGACCCACCTCATAGCGACCCCTCCTTGGGTTTCCCAGGCAGTATCACTATGGAAGTAGATTGCCCCATCCTCCTTCCGAGGAATAGCTGGTGGGTGTGAACTGCCAGCCTTCTGGTTAACAGTCAAGTGCCTTTGGCACTACGCTACCAGAGCTCCATTTATGCCCATAGAATCTTTCAATACTGTAATTCAAGGCTTGAATTTTTTTTTTTTTTTTTCAATTGATTCAGCTGGAAGAATGTTGAGCATGTTCTTTTAGTTTTCTAATTCCAGGTCTTTGTACATTTTATGTAATAATTGACTTTGTCTTCTTGAGATGCTGTTTGAAATCTTCCGTTCAGCTCTTTTATCTTGTATTTATTCTGTTTTCTTTAGCTGCTCTCCATTCAAAAGCAAGTTTCAGGGTCTGTTCAGACATCCCTTTTGGTCTTTTCTTCTTTTCCTGTCTTTTTAATGACCTTTGCTTTCTTCACATGTGGTGTTCTTGATGTCATCCCAAAATTCACGTGGTTTTCTGTCATTGGTGTTGAGGGCATCAAATCTATTCTTCAGATAGTCTCTAAATTCAGGAGGGATATAATCAAAGACATATTTTGGCTCTTGAGGACTTGCTTTAATTTTCTTCAGCTTCCATTTGAACTTGCATATTAACAATTGATTGTCAGTTCCTCAATCAGCTTATGGCCTTGCTTTGGCTGAACATATTGAGCTGCTTTATCTCCTCTTCTCACAGATGTAATCGATTTCATTCCTGTATATTCCATCTGGGGAGGTTCTGTGTATAGCTACTGTTTATGTTGTTGAAAAAGTGCTTGCAATGAATGTCATTGGTCCTGAAAAATTCTACCATGCTATCTCTGGTGTCATTTCTATAACCAAGTCTGTATTTTCCAGCTATTAATGATTCTTTACTTTTTTTTTTCCAATTTTTACCTTTCAATTTCCAGTAATAATAAATACATCCTGATTGTTTGGTCAATTTCAGACTGCAGAAGTTGGTAAAAATCTTCTATTGATTTGTCTTTCTCTTTAGTGATTGGTATGTGAATTTGAATAATAACAGTATTAACTGGTCATCCTTGTAGACGTATGGATATTATTCTGTAACTGACATTATTGTGCTTTGTTGTTGTTGTTGTTGTTGTTGTTGTTATGTGCTGTGGAGTCGGACCTGACTCATAGCTACCCGTCCTTGCGTTTCTGAGGCAGTATCACTATGGCAGTAGATTGCCCCATCTTCCTTCCAAAGAGTGGCTGGTGAGTTTGAACCACCAGCCTTCTGGTCAGCAGTCAAGTGCCTTAGGCACTGTGCTACCAGAGCTCCTATTGTACTTTAAGATTATCTTGAAACATTCTTTGTGATGATGAATGCAACACCATTCCTCTTCAATTTGTTATTCCCAGCATAGTAGATCATATGATTGTCTGATTCAAAATGGCCAAACCCAGTCCTTTTCAGCTCACTAATGCCGAGGATATCAATCTTTATGCGTTCCTTTTCTTTTTTGACAACTTCCATTTTCCCTACATTCATGCTTCGTACATTCTGCATTCTAATTATTAATGGATGTTTGTAACTATTTATTCCCATTTTGAGTTGTGCCCAATCAGCAAATAGAGGTCCCAAAAGCTTAACTCCACCCATGTCATTAAGATCAGCTTTACTTTGAGGAGGCAGCTCTTCCCCAGTCATATTTTGAGTGCCTTCTAACCGGAAGGGCTTATCTTCCATCACTATATAGAACAATGTTTCAGGGTAATTCTTAAAGTTTTCCAGTAATACCCAGTGTTTCACTGCTATCTATAAGGTTTTCACTGACCAATTGTTTGAGAAGTGGATTGATTCTTCCTCCTTCTGAGCCTGTCTTAGCCTGGTAGCTCTGCTGAAACCTGTCCAGCGTGGGAGACCCTGCTGGTATTTGAGATAGCAGTGGTCTAGTCTCTAGTTTCACAGCAACACACAAACCTCCATATTACGACAAAGTGACAGACGAGTGGTAGAGAATTTTGTATAAGGTTGGTAAATTTTTTGAGGCAGCTTAAGAGAAGTAATAAGTAGAAACACAGAAAATGTATTACTTTTTACAACACAATATTACTTTACACAACAGAGTACCTCAGCATGGACCTCAGAGACCATTTTTAGAAAAGTTTCAGCATGTTTCCTTTTCACTAATAGATAAGCATAGACCTTACTATATGAAACTGTTTTTTTTTTTTTTTTTTTAAATTTATGGCCATTTTTAACTTGTGTAAAATAAGCTTATAAATGAGAATTATAAGCAAAGTCCTTGATTTGGCTACAGTGAAAGCAAATGATAGGTATGAATTGTTATGCATAGTAAAGATGATTGGGCTTAAAGATAGGAATGGAACCTAAGTTATTTTAGAAATTATAAAGGAATCAATAAGGCTGTTTAAGGTGCTTTTCAGTAAATTCTATTCTTAATATTTTCTGTCTCATAAGTATCATAATTATCTGAAGTATTATTTATTTATTTTAGAGTTCTCAGAGTGTTATCATAATTATTGATCCAGTTGTCCAGTTAAGCTTGATCATATTGTTTATGTTGTTATTAGATGCTATAGAGTTAGTTTTAACTCACGTTGTTGCTGTTGTTGTTGTTTTTGTTATGTGCCGTGGAGTCGGACCCAACTCATAGGGACCCCTTCTTGGGTTTCTGAGGTGGTATCACTATGGAAGTAGATTGCCCAACTGTCCTTCCTTCTGAGGAGTGTCTGGTGGATTTGATCCGCCAGCCTTCTGGTTAGCAGTCAAGTGCCTTAGGCACTATGCTACCAGAGCTCCCTTTCAACTCATAGTGACCCTTTACACAACAGAATGAAACACTGGTCCTGTGCCATCCTCAAAGTTGTATCTATGCTTGAGCCTATCATAGCAACCACTGTGTCAATCCATTCTGCTAAGAGTCTTCCCCATTTTCACTGACACTCTGGTTTACCAAGCATGATATCCTTCTTCAGGGATTGGTCACTTCTGGTAATGTGATCAAAGTATGAAAAATAAAGTCAGGCCATTCTTGTTTCCAAAGAGTATTCTGGCTGTACTTCTTTTACGGTAGTTATTTTTTGTTTGTTTTTCTGGCAGTCCATGGTATTTTCAATATTCTTTCCAACACCACAATTCAAATGCATCAATTTGTCTTTGGTCTTCCTTATAATAGTCTTGTAAAAAGATGTAAGTAAAACACTAAAGAGAATTGAAGCCTACAGAATGGAATTCCATAATCTGATATTTCACTGTCAATGTCACCTTCCACAAGCGTTTAAATATAGATATCTGGATCCTATTCTTATTAGCAAGTTAATGTCCAAGTTGACAGCAAAGCTTATTGCCTGACATCAAAAGATGTCTGAGTTTCTCAATTTCTATGAAATTTATAATCACTGCATTACAGCAACATCTGCCAAGGTCACTGCGAACCTTGATATTAGTGGAAAACATTCCATTTTAAAATCTTAAACTCCATTCTAAGCCTCTGTCCATCACTTCCTCTTTCTAGAATTTTCAATCCCTCACACTCTCAACATTTTCATTTTGACCTTATTAAAAACCCAGTCCTTTGACTTGTTCTTCTTCATTCATTTTATCATCTGAGTCTTAGTTTCTCTATTTATTTTTTCTGCTGAGCTTAGTCTTGCTGATATATATTTTTTTTTCCAACTTGACTGCTAACCAGAAGCCTGGCGGTTCAAACCCATCAGCCACTCCTCGGAAGGAAGATGAGGCAATCTACTTCCACAGTGATACTGCCTCGGAAACCCAAGGAGAGGTCGCTGTGAGTCAGGTCCGACTTGACGGCACATAACAACAACAACAACAACAACATTCCTTTTTAGTCACACCATTTCCCTCTGCCAAATTCTTTGCTCAAATCTGAACCGTGAATCAACTCTGCATCTTTACTGATGTTCTTTATTTCTGCATTTCACTTTATGGTAAAATGATAAACCACTGCATTCTTGCCCCTTAAACTAAACTTAAACTCAAACTATTATCTCCACCTTTTCCCCAAAACCTGGACTTTTTGGCCACTGACCAAATTATCTCAAACATACCAAATTGATTTTCCAATTCTTTAATAGCTATTCCACAGTTTTATATTTTTTTTTCCATAAACTTTCTACTTTAACATAGGCACTTGATCAACTTAGATAAATTATACTTACCTTGTAGAGAAAGTACAAATACAAATACACACACACACACAGACACATTCTATACTTTTTGAAGTTCATGACAAAATCATAATAAGCCCTCCTCCTCTTCTTTGAAACAGCTTCTTCCATTTCCAGGGGTGAAATATAAATGTACTTTGAATCCTTCCCCTTTTAAGTGCACCAGCAATGAATATTTGGCCTAAACTAGGCCACTATAATTCTATCTTTCAGGAGTTTTGTATCAGGGTAACAATAGAGTGAATATGTTTACAATTATAAGTGGATCAGAAGCTATAGGAAATCATTATTCTTTTATGTGGAGTACTAAGAAACAGATAACACAGACTTAAAATCCAACATGTAGAGAAAAGTAGAGAGAGAGAAATAGAAAAGTAATTTCGTGATCAATATCTTTCCAGTTTTCGTCCAGTCCTTGGTGAGCAGGGGTTGCACTTCTGCCAATGGACTGCTGTCTTATTTTTTTTAGAAGTAGTTCTTTATATTTGGTGAAGTCGGCTAAAATTAGTTTTCAACATGGGCAAACAGAGTTCTTACATAAGATTTATTTGCCTTACAAAAAAAAAAAAAAAAAAAACAGCATTTGAATACATGGCATTACATTAACAAGTTTTGTTAGAGATACTTAGGTCATATCTATGTTTCCAGTTTTATTAACAATGTTTCCAGTATTTACATAGATGGTTGAGTCAATTTATGTGAATAATTTGATTTTGATAGATATTGTGACTATTTTCATTTTTAATTTTTGATAGATACTATAAATGCTATGCCAATTTATATTCTCTCAAAGACCATTTCTCCACACTTCACCAATGAGGAAAAAAAAAAAAAAATCAATTTTAAACTTTTTGCTGATACCTTGGTTATGTAAAATGTTGTTGTTGTTATGTGCCGTCGAGTAGGACCCGACTCATAGCGACGTCTCCATGGGTTTCAGAGGCAGTATCACTACGGAAATAGATTGCCCATCTTCCTTCTCAAGGGTGGCTGGTGGGTTTGAACCGCTAGCCTTTCTCGTTAGCAGTCAAGTGCCTTAGGCAGAGCTCCCATCTCCTGCAATTACGTTCATTGATATAGTTGTGGATTACTGATGAGATCAGGCTTTTTTTGGTATACATCACCCATTTTAGTGTCTTCTCTGTGAGCACTCTAAAATTAAGTGATTAAATTTCTATTATGTAGTTTTTCTATTTTCTTCCTGCCTACTGCTCATATCTTTTATTATTTATGACTTCATTAAGAATTTTTATCTACTTTAATTTGTATTTAAACTTTTATGCCTTGGAGGTTCGTCATTCATTCTTCAGAAACCTTCCCCTTTTAAAGATAAAAATAAAAGAAACCACATAGTTATTTTGATTATTTTCCATTTTGATACACAATATATTTGGGATATTTTAAATGAATGGTGTCATTAAGGGATCAGTTTTTAAAATGTGTCTCCAAATTGTTCAAGCATTATTTTTAAATTGACTTGCTCTTTCCTCATTGATTTGAAATGCCAATTCTATCATGAATTAAATATTTGTATATACTTAAACTGGTTTCTTGATTCAACTTTTGTTCCTGGATCAGCACCAAACTGCCTTAATTTACTATAGAATTTTGGCATCCTGGGTCTGGTAATATAACCTCCTTTATTTTTTTTCTTTTCTCAGAAAGTTTTTCATCATGTTTTAACATCTCATCTTAAAAACAAATAATACAAAACAAGTTTAAAATGTTTTCATTGGCCTAAATTGTGCTTATATATTTTGAATTTATTCCCTTTGATATATAAATATTCTGAATATTTATATTTAATTTGTTAAATATAAATGCAAAAATATTTTGAACATTTATAATCCTAGTTTACATTTCCTTTTATTATTAGATACAAATCATTTTTATTCCTAATAGTACATTCTCACTTGAAGTTTATTTTGTATTATTTTATTATAGGTATACCAGCTTTTTCTCTGTATATATTTATAGCTACACTATTACTACCTGGTTATACAAGCGACTTCTTTACAATTTAGGGTATCCTTAGAATTTTCAATCTGAGAATTTTTGCTATTATCTAGCATTTTCCCCCTTTTATATTAATTATTGTTAGTGATATATAAAAACAAACAAAACCCACTGCCATGGAGTCCATTCCTACTCAGAGCAACCCCCACTGGGTTTCCAAGGCTATAAATCTTTAGCAAAGTACATTGCCTCCTCTTTCTCCTGTGGAGGGGCTGGTAGATAGGAACCACTGAAGTTTTGGTGAGCAACTCATACTTTTCCAATTAATTTATTTTACCTATATTATTTTAAATGAACATGTTCCCAGAGTGATTTGATATTTGGTTTGTCATAAGTCCCAGTAAAATTCGTTCTGGGAACTTTTTAAATTTTCATTATTTTTTTTTTTTTTTTAGCCTTAAGGTATTTCTGTAAACATGTGTTATACATTTTAACATTAGACATTTACAAGATAAAATGAGTTCTCAAGAAAAGTTTTTCCTCTGTACAGATGTATTAAATACATTGTATTGTTTGGTTTTTATAGCCCAGTCCTTAAAGCATTGGGCTGGTGCTCTAAGGAGGTTGAAACTCATGAGCCATCTTGCAGAGAGAAAAATGAGGTAGTTTGTTTCTATAAAGATTTACTACCTTAGAAACCCTCGGGGGGCAGTTTTACTCTGTCCTATAAGATCAATATTAGTTGGAATCGACTAGATGGCAGTAGGTTTGCTTTTTTATTTTCTCTAGCCTGCCTTTTCACTAAAATTGTAATCCTTTCAGTCCCTAGCTTTATGTAGAGGTCTCCATCCCAGCTTCCACATTTCTCTGCACAAAGTCTTCATACCTTTCACTTATGGGAATTATATTTATTCCTAGAGCAAATTTCTAATGTAAACACCCTCTGACACCCCAAGCAGCTATGAATGATCACTTTTTCTTTTTTTGAGACATGAAAATTTCCTTTCTTTTCAGTAAGCTTAGCTTTGTGTTTTATGTTTTTTTTTTTTTTTTCCATCCAGAGGAATTTTAAGTATTAACAGCCTGTCATTTCTAGAATTGTAATTAAAAAAAAAAAAAAAAAGTCAACTTTAAAAAATCATAATAAATGATATTTCAATTGTCTCTTGTATGAATTAAATTTTCTAAACTTTTTTTTTCCATTTCATTTAAAAATATCTCAATGCTTCCATTCAATTATAAGCTCCCTGATTCTATGGTATAATATTATTTAAAACTCATCAAAAGCTAGATTTTCTAGAAGAGAAATACTTGAAAGGATTGTAATTCTTTGGATTCAAGTTTGAGCAGTTTTTTTCAGTAAAAGCAAAAATTTAATAAAAACATGGCAAAATTCCCATTTGCTTTTCTGTTTCATAAACATTTTGTTCCTACTGCTAGCCCAACCATCATTTATAGACAAGGCAGTTGCTCCGATACCTCCAAAAATCTATTAACATCTGTCAAAAGACGACAAAACACTGCTTACTTCTGTAATATTGCTGCTGCACCAGAATTTGTCAGTCTTTGAATTATCAAATATAAATACACAAAAAAAAATGGAAACCTTAACCCACTCCTTACTCCTTCCAAATTTCTGCCCCAGGAGGGGGAAAAAATCTTTTAAAGTAGGCTGGGATAATTTTCACCCACAATCCTGCAGCATGAATAGAACACAAATTAGGCATACAAAATCCCTTTTAACTTTTAAGCACAATTTTAAAGTGAAAGTTTTATTCTGAATTCTAAATTTGCCAAGGTCTGTGGATGAGTTTCAGATACCCACTTCCCTTCTTGGCAGTAGACAATTTGGAAATCAGAAGTCTGCACACTTGAGATATTTCCAGGCTCAGAGTGTCAAAAAGACAAGATGGCATATGGTGATGTAAAAGGGATTTCTCACATTCAGGAACACATTTCAACTTCCAAAACATAAAAATAAATAAGTTCTTTTCAAATTCATAAAAGAAATAATGATACGTATGCCCAAATATTATAGACATATCAAAGTTAAGCAGCAAGATGTTTTAGTCTGTCACTTCCTGCAAGCTTTCTGCTAAATGCGTAAGTTCAAATTTCAGGAATGTCTTCATTTGGTCCTATTAACTTTGGCATAAGAATGTTTTTTATTTGGCCAAGAAGACAGCAATCCCCCTCAAAGAAAAATTATAATCTAATTAAAGTATACAATTTGATGTTTTTATAGCAATCTTTTCCTGAGGAGTTTCTTCAATATTCTACTTGCTAATTTTAAGTTCAAATGGATTTGAGCTTCAAGGGAATTGACTTGGTAAAGAAAAGGTACACATAGAAAATTTATTCTGTTGTCCTTTTACCCTGCTCAGTGTTCGTCCTCACTGCCTCGTTGCTATAAGTGGAGAAGTTGGTGTATTCTAGAACCTTGATACTCTGGGTTTTGTTTTTTCTTAATCAATTGGTGTTTTTACCATGTTGCTACACATTTTCACATGTGTTGTACAAGAGATAAGTACCTACAAACCAAACCAACTAGTTTTGTCTCTGCATTCTGATCAACTATTTGCAAAAGATAGAAACATTTTCATCATAGAACGAGAGTTTGAGTGTGGTTATAGATTTCAAGAATCCATGTCATTATTACGGATTATTAATAGTTTCATTAGTACGAACACTTAAAAATTAATTTATTTGGTAACAATGTTATGCTTATTGTATAGGATTTTGCTGAGAAATCCTGCAACTCTAAGAAGAAAATTGTTTGAAGTTTCCCGGGAGTCCTTTTTCATTATTTAGATTTATATAAGGGATATCTTGGTGTGACAGCTTCTTTAGAATATGAGTGCAAGGCTAAACACATTTGGAATATATAAAGTTATCAAAGACAGTAGCATATCGTAAAAAACTCATTTTATAAAACAGTTTTCCAAACTTTCAGTTACAGACAGCTTTTGTATGTGAGTAGAATAGGACTTTTTTTTTTTATGTATTTTAAAGTAATAAGAAATGAAGTGTAAACTTTTAAAATATCATATTTTTCTAAGCTATAAAGCATGGAATTTGAGTCACAAAATGGTCCTGATCTCAAAGCATGTATGTTCTGGATTCTGAAGTGTTCATAGATTTTAACACAGATGTAAATTGATTTATTCACCACCTTCAATTTTATGCAATGGAAAAAAATAGTACAATAAATGTTTTGCTGTTGTTTGTTGTCATGAATTCAGTTTCAACTTAGCAACCCTGTATACAACAGAACAAAACACTCCTTAGTCCAGCACCATCCTCAAAATTGTTGCTATGCATGAGCCCATTATCGTAGCCACCATGTCAGTCCATGTAATTGAGAAACTTCTCCTTTTTCGTTGACCCTCTACTTCACCCAGCATGATATCCTTCCTCAGGATTTGGTCCCTTCTGACATGTCCAAAGTATGAGAAAGAAGTCTGGCCATTCTCATTCTCAAAAAGCATTCTAGCTGTACTTCTTCCAAGACAGGTATTCATTCTTCAAGCACTTCATGGCACATTCAAGATTCTTCTCCAACCCTAGACTTCAAAGGCATCAATTCTTCTGTGGTCTTCCTTATTCGTTGTCCAACTCTCACATGCATATGTGGCTATTGAAAATACCGTGGTTTGAGTCAGGCATGCCTTAGTCTTCAAAGTGACATCTTTAGTAAAGATTAATCTTTAAAACCATTTTGGCCTCATTTTTTTTCACCCATAAAATAATTTCTTATAGGCCTCACAAGATTATTTAAATTCCACATAAGCTTTCTAGGAAAAGCACAATATTATAGTAAGATGCTTGCTTACCCAAGACATAAATTATTTTGGAATGAGCATTGCATGTATGTTAGATAATTCTATTTATGGAATCACCTCAAGTCACCACTTCCTTCAGATTTATTTCAGAAACAATGTGTGTAGCTTACATCTGAAATGAAAAGTTGGTCTATTAACTTGAAATAGAGAAAATCAAATCTACATTGTTTTCTGTAACATTGAGAATTATCAAATATACAGTAATTTCTCCAAGGTAACTGGGCCCCTTCTTTGATTATTTTATGCCTTTTTTGTTTTGTTTTGTTTTGTTTTATTATGTAACAAAGCAGATTAATTATATGTTCATTTTTTTTATATTCAGATTACATGTTATCAACACACTATTTCTCACAAAAACCTATTCTTTCTCAATGGTATCTAACAAAATAGATTGAAGTTCTTGAGTAGTTGTCCACCTTTATGACAGCGAAAGGGAGTTGATGCTTTTGAGTTGTGGTGTTAGAGAGAATACTGAAAGTACAATGGACTGCCAGAATAACTAACAAATCTGTCCTGGAAGAAGTGCAGCCAGAATGCTCCTTGGAAGCGAGAATGGCCAGACTTCATCTGACCTACTTTGGTCATTTTGACAAAAGAAATAATACCCTGGAGAAGGATATCATGCTTGGTAAAGTGGAGGGTCAACAAAAAAGAGGAAGGCCCTCACAAGATGGATTGACATAGTGGCTGCAACGATGGGCTCAGGTGTAGCAAGAGGAGTGTGAGGCAGTCACAGGACCAGTCAGTGTTTGGTTCTGTTGGACGTAGGGTCGCTATGAGTCAGAATCAACTTGATGACACCTAACAACAACAACAACAGTTTCAAAACTAACTTAGCATTGTTTAAAATTCACGGGTTAATATTATTAAAGTATCTGATTTCTCACATGGGTGGAAATGTTAGTATTTCTCCCAAAAAGAGTATATGTAGAAGTAAAAGCTTAAGTCCTTTTTGAACAACTTTGAACATGTCTATACAACATATCTGCTTAATAATAATGTGAAATTCAGATAACTATACAATTGTCAAGGTAAACATTTAAATGAAATGCTTTTAACATATGATATATGAAACAGTAATTCTGTGTAATTTTTTACGTCTTCATAGAAATATAGGAATAGTCATACATTTCTTATATATCTGCATATATACTCATATACAAATCATTAAGTACTACTTGTGAGCAAGGATTTTAATTTAACATTATATCTTAGACAATTTTTTTTAAAAACCTGATTTTCTTAGTAAAATAAGCATTATTATGATATCCTTTTAATGTACTTTGTTTGTATGATGATTATAACCTTAGAATACCTTATTAGAAATGAAATTCCTGGCTCTAAGATTATAAAGACTTTTCAACATCTGTATCTACTCCCTATGTAATCTCACCCTCTCTATGATGTCAAATACTATTTATATACTGAAAGCTCTTAACTGTGAAACTCCAATCTTTAGGTCTCTTCCATGAAATTTGAAGTGATAGATCCAACTGAATGGTATTTCCAACTGGCAATTTTGTAAGTATTTCCAACTAATTTGTTTGTGATGGGCAGTTCAGTACTCTCCCCTCAGTTCAGTAAGCAGCACCTCCATTTCTTCAGAGACTGAGCAAAACAAAACACTTGACACATGGTAGGCTGCTTCTGGTTCCTGAAAATCTACACTCACTGCTGTTGAGTCTATTAGCAAATCCTGCTCTTTCTGTAAAGTGTATCCAAAACCCACCTACTTCCTATGACATGTGTTATTGCAACAATATTCAAGGCCCTTATCATGTTTTGCACAGATTATTCCACCATTCCCTGCCTCCTCTGCATTATCCACATGGTAGTCAGAATGATAATGGTAAGGCTTGAGCTATGTCGTGGCTCTCCTACTCATAATATACTACTGAATTTCCACCTATCTCTGCACTAAAGTTAAAGTTATCCTTATGATACCTTATAAAAACCCTACATTTTTTGATCCCTGTAATCTCTCTGATTTCTCTCTCTCTCCAAATCACTGAGCTCCACCTCTTTGCTTTACTTCAAATTTGTCAACTGTGCTCCTTCCCTTGTCATTTTCTATATATTATTTGCTCTATCTGGGTATCGTTCCCCCCAGATAGCAACAGAGACTAAACCCTGCCTTCTTTCAGGGCTCTGCTCACATAACACTTATCTGAGATGACCTTAGTGGTTTATTTATAACATGGCACCCTCTACCCTGCCATTCTCATTTCTTTTTTTCTACTTTATTTTTATTCACAGTTCTTATTACCATCAAGACTACTACATATTTTTGTTTATTCTTTTCTATCCTCAATACAATGTCAGTTGCTGATAGAAGGAGGTATGTCACTTGTATTCACAGCTGTGTTACCATATCTAGAACATTTCTTGACATGTAATAAAACCAAACCAACTCACTGCCACTGAGTCAATTCTGACTTATAGTGACTCTACAGGACAAGGTAGAATTGTCCCATAGGATTTTCAAGGTTGTAACTTTTTCTTGAAGGCAACTTGCTTCATATTTCACCCATAGAGCCACTGGTGGCTTTGAAACACCAATTGGTTGGCAGCCAAATTCCTTACCCACTGAACTACTAGAACTCCTTTGCTATATAGTAAGTGTTCTTTCAATATTCATTGAATGGATAAATGAAAAAAAGGCTTTTCATGCATATTAGCAAATAGCTCTCAACAGACATGGATGCCTAGTAGCCTCAGCAGCAGGTTCTGTCTCTCTGGGTTCGGTTCCTTTGAAGGAGTTGACTGAGGTTGGTGATATATATACACAGAGAAGTAGGGCACTGTAACAAACTGCTGCAGGAGTGAAGGGATGATGCAACTCTGGGGGGAACAAGAAGCAACAGGAAAATACGAAGTCTCTTCTCCTCCTAGCCATACATTCTCCCTTGTCTGTCTCTGTTGATAAAAGAGAATTGAAGCCCTAGCTTACAAAGACAAGTTTAGAAGAACAGATTTGAAACTGATAGACAATAGCTTCATAATCAACAAAGACAGCATTAAATTTTGTATAACTGAAATTTTCCTATCAGCCCTTACTTTGTTGACATTTTTTGATGTATTTAATTACCTGTTACTTCATATAATATAGTGTACATTGAAATCCAACAAGGTTTGAATTTTAATTTTAGATTTGGTTAAAAACTTATTCAGAGAAGTTCTAACTTTTTGAGTAGGTCATAATTTCATTATCGTTTCTTTGTTCTAATAAATGAAGCCAACTTAATAGGTTTTGTCCCCATTTTGTATTGTTGTTGCTGTTTCTCGTTAAGGTTGAGGATAATATCTATAAGCCTGCCATGCCAGATATAGCCCATTAGTCACAGGGAAGAAAAGACAGCAGTGTGCAGAATGGATCAACCCGAATTCATCATGACCACTAAAATACAAGGCAAAGCAAATATTCTATTAGTGATGTGTCAGGAGCTTGATCACTGCAAGTGAAAGATGGCATGTTAATGAATTTATATAAAGGAAGTACTCAACTTCACATATTTCAAATTAACAGCAATCAGTCAATTACACGCATGATATTGTCTTGCTTCACATGCTGTATTTCCCTAGACTGGATACATAGAAATAAAACTGAGTCAGATTTTTGATGAGTTTAGAGAAGATTCCTAATTTAAGTCCTAGGAAATATTTTCTCCTTCTGAAACTCAGAGTCACACAGCTTTAGTTAAAATAACTAATTCTAAATAAGCATAATAAAAGGCTAAGAAGATATGGAGGATAAACAAACAAAAAATTCAACAGAGTCCTATGCTAAGTAAAACAGGAATGGTTTGAGAAAGAAATCTTGTCCTTTCACATAATGGATTTTCTTAAGTAAGCTGATATATTTTCTCACATTAATTTTAAAAACAGTATTTCAAAAATATGTGGAACAATGGTGGCATTATGAAAATAAATACATATATTCTTAATGTCATCATTTAAATAGACAAGACCCATTTCAGCCTACCTTTCAATGGTTAAAAAATATAGCATTTAAAATATAGTATGCACCACATAGAATAAATCCTTTTAAGTTCTTTAAAATCTTGGGTGAAAGATGAAAACAATGCCCTACAGATTATTGCATTTACCTTGCATTCATTCTTAGAATGAGGTGAGGCATAATTAACTACATGAAATCAATGATGCTTTTACTTGTTTTATAAAGCAAAATTCAGCAATGGTGGTAAAGCATGAATGCACATTGTACACTTGATTTTGGACTCCATTCAGCAAGGTAGATATTTAGATCTGGCTACCATTCAGGCAAATTTGTGAGACCTCTTGACTATGAGGAGCAAATTAGGTGGTGACTATTCAATGGTTGAAGCATCCAATTGCATAGTTAAGATATGGTTCTTCAAGAGATATATTATTATGATTATTATTATTACACTATTTGGGGTTGTTTCCAGATGGTTTTCATGTGTCAGTGGGAGAAAAAGCATTTCATTGGGCCATAGGTTTGCTTTTCATGACACTATAGTGATCTATTTTAATATTATTGTACACATATTACTATATTAGGAACTCTGGTAGCATAGTGCCTAAGGCACTTGACTGATAACCAGAAGGCTGGCAGTTCAAATCTTCCAGCCACTACTTGGAAGGAAGGTTGGGCAATCCTACTTCTGTAGTGATACTGCCTTGGAAACTCAAGGAGGGGTTGCTATGAGTTGGGGCTGACTCGACAGCATATAACAACAACAACAACAATGACATTACTATATTATTACAGAATTATAGGAGCTCTGGTGGCATAGTGCCTAAGACATTTTACTGCTAACCAGAAGGCTGGCAGTTCAAACCCACCAGCCACTCCTTGGAAGGAATATGTGGCGATCCACTTCTGTAGTGATACTGCCTTGGAAGCCCAAGGGGGGGGTTGCTTTGAGGCACACCTGACTTGACTGCAGTGAGTTTAGTTTAGAGTTGAGTACTATATTATTACTATACTAATATTAATATATTACTAAAGATATCCATTAATGTACTTAATATTTATTAAATTAATATTAATTATATTTTTGATGGGTTCCTGCATCTTATAGAGTGTAAATTTGGACAGGGCTTCAGTTCATGATATAGTTCTAACATTTGGAACCCCACCCACCCAAGTACTTGGAACAGACAGCAAGTTTCTGCTGGCTTCCCTAAACTGAAAGATGGGGATATTCTCATAGTCTCTTGATTTATTGGGCAGTTTTTCAAGGATCTATGTCTTATGCCATAAAACCACAGGGATCCAGGTGAGGAGAGGGAACTCAGGCAAGCCCATAGCAGCATAGCAGCAGGGCGGGAGAGCAGGAGAAAGGGGATTAAAAGCCAGGAACCCTGACAGAGGAGCGTCAGCCTCAGGGGTCCAGGTGAGGAGAGAGAACCCAGGCACGCCCAAAGCAGCAGGATGGTACAGTTGTTGTTATGTGCCGTGGAGTCAGCCCTGACTCATAGCGACCCCTCCTTGGGTTTCCAAGGCAGTATCACTATGGAAGTAGGATTGCCCAACCTTCTTTCCGAGGAGTGGCTGGTGGGTTTGAACTGCCAGCCTTCTAGTTAGCAGGCAAGTGCCTTAGCCACTATGCTACCAGAGCTCCCTACAGTGGGATAAAGGGGATTAAAAGCCCAAAATCCAGACAGAGGAGAGTCATATGCAGGGATCCAGGTGAGAGGGAAATCAGGCACACCCAAAACAGCAGGGCAGAAGAGTGGGAGAAAGGGGATAAAAAGACAAGGACCCGGACAGAGGAGCAGTCAGCTGCAGAGATCCAGGTGAGGAGAGGGAACTCAGGCATGTCCAAAGCAACAGGGTGGGAGAGCAGGAAAAAGAGGATTAAAAGCCAGGAACCCAGATAGAGGAGCAGTCAGCCGCAGGGATCCAGGTGAGGAGAGGGAACTCAGGAATGCAAGCAGCAGGGTGGGAGAGCAGGAGATAGGGGATTAAAAGCCAGGAACCCGGACAGAGTAGGAGTCAGCCACAGGGACCCAGGTCAGGGTGGTACGAGAGGTTTCCAACAGGGAGACAAACTTGTGTGTTTGTTTGTCCTACTGTGGTGACGTGTTGATGTGAGTTTTGAGGCTGAGGCACTGGTGTTTCAAACCTAGCGGGATGCACATGATGCACAGGTAGCAGCCCAGCTTACAGACTGAGACAGACTAGGAAGAAGGAAAAGGCCATCCACTTCTCAATGATTTGGCCAGGGAAAACCTTATGAATAGCAAAGAAACACTGTTTGCTACATTGCTGTGCAACTTTATGAATAGGCCAGTTATGTTAGAAGGCTCTCAAACTAGGACTGGGAAAGAACTGCATTGTCTAAGAAACCCAGCCTTACCCCTATGGATAAGGTAAAGCTTTTGAGACCTCCATTTGCTGATGTGGCACCACTCAAATTGAAGAGAAGCAGCTGCAGACATCCATTAATCATCAGAACATGGAATGTATGAAGTATGAATCTAGGAAAATTGGAAATTGTCAAAAATGAAATGGAATGCATAAAGATTGACATCCTCGGCATTAATGATCTGAAATGGACTGGTTTTGGCCATTTTGAATCAGAAAACCATGTGATCTACTATATATGACATCCTTCTCCAGGGAATGGTCCCTTCTGACAACATGACCAAAGTAGGTGACACAAAATCTGGTCATTCTCGCTTCCAAGGAGCATTCCGGCTGCACTTCAAGACAGATTTGTTAGTTCTTTTAACAGTTCATAGTACTTTCAGCATTCTTCTCCAGCACTTCTCAAAAGCATCAATTCTTCTTCAGTCTTTATTCATTGTTCAGCTCTCACATGAATATGATGTGATTGAAAATACCATGGCTTGTGTCAGGTGCACCTTTCTCCTCATGGAGATATCTTTGCTCCTCAGCACTTGAAAGAGGTCCTTTGCAGCTGACTTGCCCAGTGCTATACATCGTTTTATGTCCTGACTTCTGCCTCCATTGGCCTCGATTGTACAACCAAGCAATGTAAAGTCTTTGACAACTTCAATCTTTTCTCCATTCAGTGTGATCCTGCTTATAGGTCATATTGTGAGGATTTTTGTTTTCTTTATATTGAGATGTAATTCACACTTCAGACTGTAGGCTTCCATCTTCATCAGTAAGTGCTTCAAGTCATTTTCACTTTCAGCAAGCAAAGTTGTGTCATCAGCGTATCTCAGGTGGTTAATGATTCTTCCTCCAATCCTGATGCCACGTATTCTTCATATAGTCCAGCTTCTTGAATTATTTGCTCAGCACAGATATTAATTAAGTATAGTGAAAGGATACAACCCTGTTGTACTCCCTTCTTGATTTTAAACCATGCAGTGTCTCCTTGTTCTGTTCAAACGACAGCCTCCTGCTCTATGTACAGGATTCTCATGAGTACAATTAAGTGTTCTGGAATTCCCATTCTTCTCAATGTTATCCACATATGTTATGATCCACACAATCAAATGCTTTTGCATACTCAATAAAACGTCAGTAAACATCTTTTTGGTATTCTTTGCTTTGAGCCAAGATCCACCTGACATCAGCAATGATATCCCTCATTCCATGTCCTCTTCTGAATCTAGCCTGCACCTCTGGAAGTTCTCTGTCAATATACTGCTGCAGCCGTTTTTGAAATATAATTAGTAAGATTTTACTTGCATGCTGTATTAATGATATTGTTCAATAATTTCCACATTCTGTGGGATCACCTCTCTTTGGAATGGGAATAAATATTGTTCTCTTCCAGTCAGCTGGCCAGGTATCTGTCTTCCAAATCTCTTGACATAACCGAGTAAGTGCCTCCAGTGAGGCATCTGTTTGTTGAAACATCTCAATGCGTATTACGTCAATTCCTGGAGTCTTGTTCTTTATCAATTCCTTCAGTGCAGCTTTGACTTCTTCGTTCAATATCATTAGTTCTTGCTCATATGCCAACTACTGAAATGGATGAACATCAACTAATTCTTTTTGGTACAGTGACTTTGTGTATTCCTTCCATCTTCTTTTGATGCTTCCTGCATCATTCAATATTTTGCCCATAGAATCTTTCAGTATTGCAACTGAAGGCTTAAATGTTTTCCTCAGTTCTTTCGGCTTGAGAAATAACGAGCATGTTCTTCCCTTTTGGTTTTCTAACACCAGATCTTTGAACATTTCATTATAGTAATTGGCTTTGTCTGCTCCAGCTGCTCTTTGAAATCTTCTGTTCAGCTTTTTATCTTGTCATTTCTTCCATTTTCTTTAGATTCTCTCCACTCTCAGGCAAGTTTCAGAGTCTCTTCTGCCATCTGTTTTTGTCTTTTCTTCTTTTCTCATCTTTTTAATGTCCTCTTGCTTTCTTCATATATGATGTTCTTGATGTCATCCCACAATTCTTCTGTTTTTCGGTCATTGGTGTTCAATGCATCAAATCTATTCTTTAGATGATGGTCTCTATATTCAGGTAGGATATATTCCAGTCATATTTTGGCTCTTGTGGACTTGTTTTAATTGTCTTCAACATCAAGTTGAACTTTCATATGAACAATTGATGGTCTGTTCCACAATTAGCTCCAGGCCTTGTTTTGGCCAAAGATATTGAACTTCTCAATCACTCTTACCACAGATGTAGTCATCTGATTCCTGTTTACTCCATCTGGTGAAGTCCATGTGTATAGCCACCGTTAGTGTTGTCAAAAAAGTTATTTGCAATGAATAAGTCACTGGTCTTGCAAAATTCTGTCTTGAGACCTCCAGCATTATTTCTGTCACCAAGACCAAATTTTCCAACTACGCATGATTCTTCTTTGTTTCCAACTTTTGCATTCCAGTCATCAGTGATAATTAACACATCTTGATTACGGAGGTAAATTGCCCCATCTTCCTTCCATGGACTGGCTGGTGAGTTTGAACCACCAACCTTCTGATTAGCAGTCAAATGCCTTACGCACTACACCATCAGAACTCCTTAATACAGGCACATTTCTTTTATTGTACTTCACAGATACTGTATTTTTAACAAATTGAAGTTTCGTGGAAATCCTGTGTCGAGGAAGTCTATCGGCATGATTTTTTCCAACATACTATGTTACTTCATGTCTCTGTGTCACATTTTGGTATTTCTCACAGCATTTCAAACATTTTCATAATGCTCTTGGACATTTAATAGACTATAGTATAGAGTAAACCTAACTCTTATATGCAGTGGGAAGCCAAAAAATTGTGTGATTTGTTTTATTCTGATATTTGTTTTAGAGTAGTCTGGAACTGAGCCTGCAAGATCTCTGAGGTATGCCTGTGTAGCAATAGCCATAGAAACTATGAAGCAGGATGTTGAACAATTTAAAAAATCTTTCTTGGAGAATTCTCTAAACTTTATTAGGAATAAGACAATACTATCTACTATCTGTTTAATGAAGTTTCAAAGGCTTTTAGAGACGCTAACCTTTTTGTGTTTCCTTAGAGCCTCCTTTAATATTGATTTCAGAGAACAAGAGAAATGGAAGTGAAATCTACCTAGTGTAAATTCTTAGAAGCTCACGGGTTTGGCAAGTTCTCTGATGCAGAATACCAACACATAGTTAAAATAGTTTGTATTTGTTGAACATTTACTATAAGACAGGTCTTTTCATAAAAATCATATTTTTGAATCACCATGCATTTTAACTAAGACATCTATTTCCCTCACCTAGGTACAAAACAACACAACTGTATTTTCCCTATTCCTAAATGTAGATATATCTTTTCACTCATTTGATCATAAATTATCAGTTTATTTTAACTAAGGAAATTTTTATAGAGTTTTAATAGACATTTAATAGACATTGCAATACATTGGTTACTATTTCTTAACATATGAGTATGATATAAGCAATTAAAAATTCAAAATATGAATAGAAAAGATTACCTATTTAATAACAAAAGGAAAAAAGATATGAAAATTCCTAATCCAAATGAAACCTCAACTTGATTTGAAGTTAACCTTTGAAATATAAAGCAGACACTATGTATATTAAGTTGCACAGAGTTTGGCTTATAGCCATGAACTATTCTAGTGATACAAGAACTCAAGAGGCAAGTACTTAGAATTCTAATAGAATGAATAAATCTTCTGCTTGGGTTCAAAGAAAGTACATGCTTATTTATGTTACTGCTGTGAGGATTTTTGTTTTATTTTGCCTTTTAACTAATGTTAAATCATTTTAATCAAGAATGAAGGTCCCAGAAGGAAAATAAGAAATTCATGGTGTTTGGTTCTCTTGTTTTTGTATCCCTTAGTTGTGATCAGTTGACTAAGCTATGTGGATTTCCTAATGTATCTTAAGGGGTATAATATTTCCAATGTTGAAGATAAGCTTACTCATAAAGGAGTTATTAGGCAAATGAATTAATGTGAATGCAAAATATCCTCCTTCATATGTAGAGAAAAGCAGTGACATTGGTAACCTAGAAAGAAAATTAAAATTGAATGAGAAAACCTATATACAGAGCTAGGACTGATATTAAACCTCAATGACCAGTGATCTTTTAATTTATCTGTAGTATGGCATGTTCAGCCATGATCCTTAGTGATTTATGTTTGTTGCATTTCAAGTATTACATTAGGTGAATATTGGTATTGTTTTGAGTGCAGAGCTATACTGACTGATGAATTTGCCTTGTTCCCTTTTTAGTCAATAATTTGCATTCAAAGAACATCATGACTACTCGGAGGAGAAAATTAAAGTCAGGAAACCAAATGGCATTAAGTAATCCAATTCTGACTGAATGAAAAAAGAAAAACAAACTCAACTCACTGCCATTGAATTGATTCCAAGTCATAGCAACCTCCATTGGGTTTCCAAGGTGGTAAATCTTTACAGAAGTAGATTGCCCCATCTTCCTTCCATAGAGTGGTCAGTGGGTTTGAACAACCAACCTTCTAGTTAGCAGTCAAATACTTTAGGCACTGAGCTACGAGAACTCCCCTCTGACTGAACATCCTACTATAAACAACTGGATTTTCATCCAAATATCGTTGGAGCTCTGGTAGCATAGTGTAGAATGCATTTGACTGCTAATCAGAAAACTGGCAGTTCAAACCTACCAGCCACTCCTTAGAAGAAAGGTTGAGCAATCTACTTCCATAGCGATACCACTTCAGAAGCCTAAGGAGGGGTTGCTATGAGTCGGATGCGACTCGATGGCAGTGTGTTTGGATTTTTTTTGTTTATCATTGAATGTAAATTTTATTCTTCTTACTATTCTTCTGTTAAATGATAGAAAGCCTCTGTCCCTCATGTTAAATGTTACAAAAAAAGAAATTAATAACAGTTTTATATCTAATTGTTTTTTCAGTAAATGCTAAGGGATTGAGATTGAATCACATAGTGATAGACATATAATCCAAAGTAGCTTTCCCTGAGAGGAAGTTACACAATTTTGGTCATATGAACGTGTAACCACATTCCTTTTCTAGGCACCTTTCAATACTTACCCACTCAAATCTTGCCCTCCTTGGTTTCCTCATGATTAAAATCAGAAAATCACATACGTTTAGCTCAGGGATTCTTAAGAAATCATATAATCTAATTTCCTTGTTCTGTGGCAGAGTAGAGAGGCTTGAGTCAAAAGAACAAAGCTTTTGACTCCACAGCTCCCCTCACTACCAGCTCTGCAACACTGTTTCATCTGCTGCTTCCAAATATACTTCTTCCCCTTTCAGTAGGATCCTTATGAGTTGGAATGACTTAATGGCAGTTGGTTTGTTTGGGTTTGGGTTACTTATGGATTAATGCTTTTCTTCCTACTTCACTGGGCCTTTTTTTTTTTTTTTTTTTTTTTCAAATTGAAGAAAAGGGATATAAAATCTCTCAGCAGTTCATATTCATGCTTTCCTTCCTTCAAGCTCTAGAGCTCTTGTCTAGTTCTCAACCATTATTTTGCTACAGTAGGCTGGAGTTCTGGAGTAGGTAGAAGGCAGATTTACAGTTACAAAAAGAAAATATGCATGAACATGTAGCCTGTTTCCTTTATACCATCCTAATATGAGCCACTATTACTGATTGGATTGGTCATGCTAGTAAATGATATCTGATTACCATGTCAGTTGAAAGACGCTGGAAACTGTTACTCTCTAACATAAATTCTCATATCCTAAGGGGTACATTAGGAGCTCTGGTAGCATAGTTCCTAAGCCACTTGACTGATAACCAGAAGGCTGGTGGTTCAAACCCACCAGTCACTCCATGGAAGGAAGGTTTGGCAATCTACTTCTGTAGTGATACCACCTTGGAAACCCAAGGAGGGGTGGCTATGAGTCGGGGCCGACTCCACAGCACATAACAACAACAACAAGGGGTACATTAAGGACCACAGATTGGTTAAAAACACAGTTTTTAACCTTTGTTTTCAGTACAATGACACAATTTCACAGTCTTTTATTGATGTGAGATTAAGGTTACTTCCTAGTAACTAGTGAGTATAAACTTTGGTACCTGAAAACTAAAATTAATGCATTGTTAGTATTTTCTGAGTTTTCCAGTTCACTTCTCCAGAAGTCTAACTGTCAAACTAGATGAATGTTATTGTTATGCAATATTTTAAACTGTGTTTTGAGTTTTTTTTCAGGAAAAATTGTTAAAAATACATCATTAATGTAGTCTTTAATAAGATATCAGCTCCTAGTCATTTCAACCTTTATGTATGAGGAATAAGTTCATCATTAATTTGTTAAGAATTTTGTGAAAAAGTAAACATACTCATGGTACATACGCACATACAAACACAGTAATAAAAATACAGAGGTTAATATTGTTGTTGTTGTTAGTTGCTGTCGAGTCGTCTCTGACTCATAATGATCCTGTGCAGAGCAGAACGAAACACTGCCTGATCCCGCACCAGCTCTACAATCCTTGCTATACTTGAGCCCATCACTGCAGCTTCTGGGTCAATCCATCTCATTGAGGGCTTTCCCCTCTTTTGTTGCCCCTCCACCTTACCAAGCATGACTGACATCTTTCTCCAGGGAATGGTCCCTTCTGACAACATCATCAAAGCAGATGAGACGAAGTCTGGCCATTCTCACTTCCAAGGAGCATTCCAGCTGCACTTCTTCCAGGACAGATTTGTTAGTTCTTTTATCAGTCTACAGTACTTTCAGCATGCTTCGCCAGCATCACAACTCAAAAGCATCAACTCTTCCTTGGTCTTCCTTATTCATTGTCCAGCTATCACATGAATAAGAGGCAATTGAAAATACCATGGCTTGTATCAAGTACACCTTAGTCCTCAAGGAAACATCTTTGCTCTTCAGCACTTGAAAGAGTTCTTTTGCAGCTAATTTGTCCAGTGCTACATGCCGTCTGACGTCCTGACTGCTGCTTCCGTTGGTGTTGATTGTAGAACCAAGCAACATAAAGTCTTTGACAACATCAATCTTTTCTCCATTTATCATGATGCTGCTTATCGGTCCAGTTGTGAGGACTTTTGTTTTCTTTATATTGAGATGTAATCCATACTGCAGACTGCAGTCTTCAATCTTCATCAGTAAGTGCTTCAAGTCATCCTCACTTTCAGCAAGCAAAGTTGTGTCATTAGCATATCTCAGGTTGTTAATGATTCTTCCTCTATCCTGATGTCACGTTCTTCTTCATACAATCCAGCTTCTCGAATTATTTGCTTAGCACACAGATTGAATAAGCGTGATGAAAGGATACAACCCTGACACACTCCATTCTTGCTTTTAAACCATGCAATGTCTCTTTGTTCTGTTCAATGACAGCCTACTGGTCTATAGACAGGTTCCTCATGAGTACAATTAAGTGTTTCGGAATTCCTGTTCTTCTCAATGGTATCCATAATTTGTATGATCCACACAATCAAATGCTTTTCCATACTCAATAAAACATAAGTAAACATCTTTTTGGTATTCTTTGCTTTGAGCCAAGATCCATCTTATGTCAGCAATGATATTCCTTGTTCCACATCCTCTTCTGAATTCAGATTGCATTTCTGGAAGTTCTCTGTCAGTATACTGCTGCAACTGTTTTTGAATTACCTTCTATAAGATTTTACTTACAGCAATATAAATGATATTGTTTTATAAATTCCATTTTCTGTGGGATTACCTTTGTTTGGAATGGTACAAATATGGGTCTCTTCCAGTCAGTTGGCCCAGTAGCTGTCTTTCAAATCTCTTGGCATAGCCAAGTGAGTGCCTCTAGTGTGGTAACCATTTGTTGAAACATCTCAGTGGGTATTCTGTTAATTCCTACAGCCTTGTTCTTTGCCAATTTAAAGGTAAAATAAAATGAGATTTTTTTGTATATGGGTCCAGCACATGAATATCAATGTGAACTACTAAATTGAAAATGAGAAAAAAACTATCTTTTCATATTGAAACCATATCCTTTACCATGAACGTTCCAATATTAAAAAATGTAATGATACAATTAATACTATTAGACACCCATCATTCTCCACTATTCTTTATGGCACTGATATGTGTTGAGTGCCACATGGAAATTTAGAACTATGCAGTTCTAAATTTAGAACTATGCAGGTAGTAAGAAAGTTCAGTCCAAAGGGCTAAGTTACGTGACAATTAATACTATAATGTGGGTCAATTGAATACACATCTGGAGGAAAACTTGCTTTCATGTGACAGGAGGAAATCAAGTTGATCAGAATCATAGCAACAGAATATGCTGATTGATGAAGATGATTATCACTGCAAAGTAACCAAAACACATGAATCTCATTGCCCCCAAGTAACTTTCATTCTAGAAGCATATATATTGTTGCTGCTGGTGAGTCTATCCCCACTCAAGGTGACCCTCTGGATGCAGAGTAGAACCGATCATAGGGCTTTCAAGGCTGTGACTTTTCTGAAGCACATCACCAGACCTGTTTTTGAAGGCACCTCTAGGTGAGTTTAAACTGCTGACCTTTTGGCTAATAGTCAAGTACTTAACCATTTGCACAACCCAGGCACTCCATAGAAGGATATATAGAAAGGAAACACTTAATAAGTAAATATAAGAAAAAGTAAGTACAATGTATTGTGTCCTAAAAGGTGAATAAAGAAATTTTGCAGAGCAAAGGAGACCGGTAGTGTTGACAAAGAAATGGAAAATGAATTCAATATTTTACTAGGTTATCATGGTAGGCATCATATCAAAGATGACAAGCAAGAACTTAAAGGAAGTGAGGAAGATTACTTAGAAAATATTTTACATATTAGTATTACAGGTAAAAGAAATAGAATCAGAGAGAAACATTTGTTTTAGTGCGAATTATATGAAGTAAGTGAGTGTGTGAGATATGAGATATGTGTGAGGTATTACCACAGAATGAAGTTAGCTAAACTGGATTTGAATGATTGTTATACTGAATAAAATGTTGGGCTATCATAGAGTATTGAGTAGAGGAGTAGCAGTTACATTTTACATGGATCATTCTGGTTGCTGTATTGAGTATAGATTAGGGGGAAAGTTCATGGACTGAAAGAGGTAGATTGATTATGAAATAATTACTCTTTCAGGTGAAATATAATAGTGGTGCAAATCGAGCTGGTAGCAATGAATATAGTGAAAAAAATAGTTAGATTTTGTGTTTTGAAGGCAGAGCTGGCATGATTTCCTGAAAGACTAGGTGAATAGTGTGAGAAGGAAAGAAATCAAAGATGACTAAGATATTTATTTATGTATTAATATTGCTACTATTAAATTCTTATTGCCATCAATTCAGATGTGAAAATCAGCAAATGAAGATTTATTCAGGAAGTTTAGGAGTTCACTTTTACACATTGTGCAAAAGGTGAAGTGATTGACTACAAGTTGAAAGGTTGGTAGATCAAACTCAATCAGAGGCACCTCCAAAGGCAGGCCTGGTGATCTGCTTCTGAAACGTCACCACATTGAAATCCCTATGGATTAGTTCTACCTTGTACATGATGAGTCCCATGATGTTCAATAGACACAAGGGCAATTAACAACAACAACAGATATCTAAGCACGTATATTGAGTTGCCTGTAGAGTTTATAATATTGGAAGTTCTTTACAGCTTTTGTCCTATAGTAATAAATTTAGGGGTTGTCAATCTATTGCTGGTATTAAGGCTGTGGGATTGTGTGAGATTATGAGGGGAGCAAGAAGCAACCTAAGGACTGAGTTTTCCAATACCCAAGCAACATCCTTCGGTACTGCAATTGAACTCACTCCCATGACTTAACTTAAACAACAAATAGGCCTACAAGTTGAACACCTATACCAGGAAGATGCACACCTTAGAATAATCTATCATGGGAGATCAGAAATGTAGCATTTGCACAGGAAGAAATGTAGGGAGGCTGGAATGCATAGTACAGAAGGACACAGGGAAAGGGTGACCACAGAGAGGAAGTGGGAAGAGAGTTATTATTATTACACTGTGGGGAATATAACCACTGTCACACACAAAAAAGTCTGTGAATTGTTGAATATAAAACTAATTTGCTTTGTAAAATTACATCCAAATCACAATAAGAAGTTAAAAAAAATTACTTGGTTAGAGATTCAGTTAACCAGTTTCTGTGGTAGATAATATGGGATCAGAGAGTGAAAAACATGGAAGCTGATTTTTAGAACTTGACAGAAATTTAGCTAAAGGAGCAGCTGTTTATTAATGTCATGGATCTACTTAATGACTTTTTTTTTAGCCCCCATTAAAGACATTTATTGATTCCAGTGTTAATTATCTTTCATATACTTTAAGCTTGTGCTTAGTAAC
>NW_006921674.1:210989-254400 GCF_000298275.1 Orycteropus afer afer | reverse complement strand
GGGATCGGGCAGTGTTTCTTTCTGCTGTGCATGGGGTCGCTATGAGTGGGAAACGACTCGACGGCACTTAACAACAACAACAACAACATACTTTAAGCAGTGAATAAGGAAAAGCTATATAATAGCCAGGAAACTGGAAAATCAGTGTGCTGAGAAATACAAAGTTTATATACTTTATTGTTGGTAAAAGAATGATGGAAAGAAAGGAAGTAGTGAAAAAAGGTAAGGACAGAGATTACTAGAAGAATTATAATATATAAAACGTGTGAGAACAATTGTCCTAGGTCTATCAGCAATAACAAACATCCCATTAATTTTCATTCTGTAATGATTTTAGGCATGCAACATGTAACAGCAAGGCAAGGTACTACATATTTACTTGTTGATTTTGGTTGAAAAATACTTGTATTTTCCATATATTTCTTATTGACATAAAGAGAGAAAACCTGTGTACTATAATTACATATGAAGAATGTTCATATGGTGTTCACGGAGTCCTTGAAACATTGAAATATCATTTAATAAAAATCCAATTCATCTTGCCTAGTGCCTTTCAATGAAATTGTCATTTGGTAAGGCCATCATTAATTACTGAACTGGCAGAAATAATTATTTTTAGATATTCTCCTTTTGGCAGCTCAGCAAAAAGAAAGCAAAAATTGCCTCTGCAGAATAAGCAACTGGGGGTTTCTTTGTAGTCAGCAGTTAAAGGTGACTTCTGATCTGTCCTTAAGACACACTCCTCTGAAAAAAAAAAGAGCATATGGCACTTTCCCCTCATCCTTTGCTTAGTTTACAATTCATTCATAGAAAAATTAGAGGCTCAACAACAGCATAATTTCAACCGTGATGCTTGCTCTTCTTCTTCTTTTTTTTTTTTTTTTTCCTTTCCTAGAGAACTACATCAAAAATAACACTGGTGCAATGGGATTTTACTTTCCCCTTACAGAGCAAAGATGTTGCTGATTATACAGATCTGAAAATGAAAACACTGAGATAACAAATTTAAAGGATCCAGGACTTTAAAAAGAAAGTATACAATTGTAAATTGAAATGCCTTAGAACATGATTCCGGATATGAAAGTCTTGAACTCCTGTGTGGGGCTGACTCTCAATTTGCAGCTAATTTTCTTTTCTTTTTTTCATTCACACTTGACTTGTAAATAGCAGAAATTTGCAAATGGATTTTATGAAGTCACTGTAGCATTGCTATATTGTCTCGATTCACATTAACTATGAATTGATCAACTTGCTTTGGCAACTTCACTTACCTAGTTTTAAAGGTATATAGACTTAAGAAAAAGAAAGAAAATATTAGCATCTATATTATTTGTAGTCTGTGTAAAGTCTATAAAACACTTGGAATATTGTGTTTCCATTTCAATGAAACTAAAAAATAATTGAATAATTACCTTAAGTCTTATTCTCGACCTTGTCACAGACGGGAGCTCTGGTAGAATAGTGCCTAAGGCACTTGACTGCTAACCAGAAGGCTGGCGGTTCAAACCCACCAGCTAGCCACTCCTTGGAAGGAAGATGGAGCAATATATTTCTGTAGTGATATTGCCTTGGAAATCCACGGAGGGGTCTCTATGAGTCGGGGCTGACTTGATGGCAAACAACAACAACATTGTTGAGACACCAAATTTGTTAAACAATAGAAAGAAAATAGGTAGGATACTCACATTTACCTCAAAAAAAACAGCCATACATAATTTGACTAGTAAAAAGGAATGGGAGAAATGAGCCCTCTTGTGGTCCTAGACATTATCAGCTTTTCAAACTCCAAAGAACCTATCCTGAAGCAATCAGCTTAATATTCACATTTTAGGTAGCAATTTAATTTCAGAATAAAACCTCATTAGTGGCATTACTTGGTTAATCTAAATGTTAATATTATTGATTTTGTGTAATTTTAAAATTTAACTAAGGTTTTTAAATGTGAATACTTACATAAACCAAAACCAAACTTGCTGCCATGGAGTCAAATCCAACTCATAGTAACCCCTTCTTGGGTTTCCGACACGGTAACTGTGTGGAAGTAGATTGTCCAGCCATCCTTCTGAGGAGTGGCTGGTAGGTTTGAACCACCAGACTTCTGGTCAGCAGTCAAATGCCTTAGGCACTACGCCATATAGAACATTTTAAATAATAATTTATACTACATATAAATTATTACAATAAAGTTAGTGAAAAATGGCAAAATGAAACTGGATTTCTGAAGTGCTAAGGCTAAAGCTAATAAAATAAATAAACATTAAAAAAAACAAACCCACTGACATCCAATCGATTCCAAATCATAGCAACACCACTGGGGTTCCAAGGTGCTAAATCTCCCTTCTGCTAAAGCTAATAAAATAGATTTTAAATAATAGAAAGTAAACTTGAATAATAGTCATATTAACTTGTCTTCCTTATAGATATATGGATATTATCCTATCACTGACAGCATTGTGCTTCAGGACAGATCTTGAAATATCCTTTGTGAGGATGAATACCACACCATTCCCCTTCAATTTGTCATTCCCAGCATAGTAGATCATGTGGCTATCTGGTTCAAAATAGCCCCAAACAGTCCATTTTAGCTCACTAATGCCTAGGATATCGAACTTTATGTGTTTCATTTCATTTTTGACAAGTTCCAACTTTCTTAGATTCATATGTTTTACATTCCATGTTCTGATTATTAGTAGATATTTGCAGCTGTTTCTTCTCATTTTGAGTCATGCCACATGGCAAATGAAGTTCCCAAAAGCTTTATTCCATCCACATCATTAAGGTCATCTCTAATTTGAGGAGGCAGCTCTTCCCCCATCATATTTTGAGTGCCTTCTGACCTGAAGGGCTCATCTTCCAGCACTGTATTGGACAATGATTCATGGCTATTCATAAAATTTTCCAGTAATATATCAGACTGTTAGTCTGATAGTGTTTGCACTGTTATTCATAAGGTGTTCACTGGCCAATTCTTTGAAAAGTGGATGGCCTCTTCTTTCTTCTGAGTCTGACTTAGTCTGGAAGCTCTGCTGACCTTGGGTGCTGTACTGAATGGCCCTGCTGGTATTGGAAAGACTGGTGGCATAGCTTCCAACCTCACAGCAACATACAAGCCAGCACAGTACAACAAACTGACAGATGAGTAGTGGAGTTAATACCACTATTATCCTAATTTACACACCAACCACCAAAGACAAAGATGAGCAACTTGAAGATTTTTACCAACTTCTGCAGTCTGAAATTGATAAAACATGCAGTCAAGATGTATTAATAATTATTAGTGATTTGAACGAAAAAGTTAGAAATGAAGCAGCACTGGTAGCAGGAAAATATGGCCTTGCTGATAGAAACAATGCTAGAGACCACATGATTTAATTGAGCAAGACCAATGACTTATTTATTGCAAATACCTGTTTCCAACAGCATACATGGCAGCTACACACATGGACTTCACCAGAAGGAATACACGAGAATCAGATGACCTACGTATGTGGAAAGAAGTGATGGAGAAGCGCAACATCTTGAGCCAAAACAAGACCAGGAGCTAACACCAGCTGAACCTGGGCCATGCCCCACAAGCTGCAAAGCAGGAAAAGCAGGGAGAGGAGAGAAAAAGGCCAGGGGGACCGGGACAGAGCTAGGAGTCTGCGGCAGGGATTCAGGTGAGGGTAGAGAACCCAGGCCACACCACACAAGCGACAAGATGGGAAAGCAGGGGAAAGGAGAGAAAAAGGCCAGGGGTCCAGAACAGAGTGAGGAGTCAGTGGCAGGGATCCAGGTAAAGGGAGGGAACCCAGGCCACGCCCCACAAGCGGCAAGGCAAGAAAGTGGGGGAAAGGAGAAGAAAGGGACGAGCCAGGAGGCAGTGGCAGGGTTCCAGGTGAGGGGAGGTTGGAGAGGTTTTGAACAGCTAAGGTAGACAAACTTCTCTGTTGGTTTGTCCTACTGTGGTAACGTGTTGCAATGAGGCTTGAGGCTGTACCACTGGTATTTCAAACCCACCAGGATGCACATGGTTCACAGGTTTCAGCAAGGCTTGCAGACTGAGACAGACTAAGAAGAAGGAAGAGGCCATCCACTTCTCAAAGAATTGGCCAGGGAAAACTTTATGAATAGCAGAGAAACACTATCTGATACATTAGTGTGCAATTTCATGAATAGACTGGAAACATTGTTCAATACAGAGCAGGAAGATGGGTCACTTAGGTTAGAAGGCTCTCAAAATACAACTGGGAAAGAGCTGCACCATCAGACTAAAATCAGACTTACTGACATGGATAAGATAAAGTTTTCAAGACCTTCATTTGTTGATGTGACATGGCTTAAATTGAGGAGAAACAGTTGCAAACATCCATTAATAATAGGAACATGGAATGAATGTATGAAGTATGAATCTAGGAAAAGTGGAAGTTGTCAAAAATGAAATGGAGTGCATAAAGATTGATATCCTAGGCATTAGTGAGCTTAAAGGGACTGGTTTGGGCCATTTTGTATCAGACAACCACATGATCTACTATGCCGGTAATTCAAACTGGAAGAGGAATGGGGTGGCATTCATCATCACAAAGGATGTTTCAAGACCTGTCCCAAAATACAGTGCTGGCAGTGATAGGATAATATCCATATGCCTACAAGGAAAACCAGTTAATATGACTATTATTCCAATTTATGCACTGACCACCAAAGCCAAAGTTGAGGAAATTGAAGATTTTTATCAACTTCTGCAGTCTGAAATTGACTGAACATGCAATCAGGAGGTGTTAGTTATCACTGGTGACTGGAATGCAAAAGCTGGAAGCAAAGAAGAAATCACCAGTAGTTGAAAATTTGGCCTTGGTGACAGAAATAGCACTGGAAATCACATGGTAGAATTTTGCAAGACCAACGACTTATTCATTGCAAATACCTTTTTTCAACAACACAAAAGGCAGCTCTACATGTGGACTTTGCCAGATAGAGCACACAGGCATCAGATTGACTATATCTCTGGCAAGAGGCAATAGAAAAGCTCAATATCTTTAGCCAAAACCAAGCCAGGAGCTGATTGTGTAACAGACCATCAACTGCTCATATGCAAGATCAATTTGAAGTTAAAGACAATTAAAACAAGTCCGTAAGAGCCAAAGTATGATCTTGAATATATCCCTCCTGAATTTAGAGACCATCTAAAGAATAGATTTGATGCATTGAATATCAATGACCAAAAACTAGAAGAATTGTGGGATGACACCAAGAACATTACACATGAAGAAAGCAAGAGGTCACTAAAAAGACAAGAAAAGAAGAGAAGACCAAAATGGATAACAGAACAGACTGATATTTGCCCTTAAGCAGACAATAGCTAACGCAAATGGAAGAAATGACAAGATAAAAGAGCTGAACAGAAGATTTCAAAGAGCAACTTGAGCAGACAAAGCCAATTACTATAATGAAATGTTCAAAGACCTAGAGTTAGAAAACCAAAAGGGAAGAGCATGCTTGTCATTTCTCAAGCTGAAAGAACTGAGGGAAAAAAAAAAAAAAAAATTAAGCCTTGAGATGCAAGATTGAAAGACTCTATGGGCAAAATATTGAATGATGCAGGAAGCCTCCAAAGAAGATGGAAGGAATACACAGAGTCAGTGTACCAAAGAACTGGTGGATGTTCTTCCATTTCAGGAGGTGGCATATGATCAAGAACCACTGGTACTGAAGAAAGAAGCCGAAGCTACACTGAAGGAATTGGCAAAGATAAAGGCTCCAGGTATTGACAGAATACACACTGAGATGTTTCAACAAATGGATGCCCCTCTGGAGACACTCACTTGGTTATTCCAAGAGATTTGGAAGACAGCTACCTCACCAACTGACTGTAAGAGAGCCATATTTGTACCCATTCCAAAGTAAAGGGATCCCACAGAATGTGAAAATTATTGAATAATATCATTAATGTTACACACGAGTAAAATCTTACTGAAGATAATTCAAAAACAGTTGACAGAGAATTCCAGAAGTACAGGCTGGATTCAGAAGAGGATGTGGAACAAGGGATAGCACAGCTGATGTCAGATGGATCTTGGTTCAAAGAAAAGTACACCAGAAAGATGTTTACTGTGTTTATTGACTATGCAAAAACATTTGATATTATTATGGATCATAATAAATTGTGGATAACATTGAGAAGAATGGGAATCCCAGAACAGTTAATTGTGCTCATGACAGGAGGCTGTTGTACAAACAGAACAAGGGAACACTGCATGGTTGAACAGACTTTGTATTGCACTAGGCAAATCTGCTGCAAAAGACCTCTTTAACATGCAGAACAGCAAAGACATCTCTTTGAAGACTAAGGTATGTCACACCATGGTATTTTCAATTGCCTCATGTGCATGGGAAAGCTAAACGATGAATAAGGAAGACTCAAGAAGAGTTGATTTTTTGAGTTGTGGTGTTGGTGAAGAATACCGAAAGTACTATGGACTTCCAGAAGAACAAACAGAACTGTCCTGGATGAAGTGCATCCAGAATACTACTTGGAAGCAAGAATGGCCATATTTCATTTCACTTACTTTGGTCTTATTGTCAGCAGGGTCCATTCCCTGGAGTAGGATATCACTCTTGGTAAAGTAGAGAGTCAACAAAAAAGGGGAAGGCCCCCAACAAGATGGATTGACACAGTGGCTGCAACGATGGGCTCAAGTCTAGCAAGGATTGTGAGTCTGGCACAGGACCAGGCAGTGTTTCGTTCTGTTGTACACAGGGTCACTATGGCTATGAGTTGGAGTCTACTCAAAAGCACTTAACAACAAAAACAACAGCAACTCAGGTTCCTGAATAGGTTATACACCAAAAATGAATATCAAACTCACTGCCAGTTCCAAATCACAACTTCTCCTTGGGTTTTGGAGGTAGTATCTCTATGGACAGACAGAAGCTAGACTATATGAAGCATGGCAGCAGGATCAGAGGAAGAATCATTAACAACCTGAGATACACAGACGATACAACTTTGCTTGCTGAAAGTGAGGATGACTTGAGGCCCTTACTGATGAAGGTTGAAGAATATAGTCTACGGTATGGATTACATCTCAATATAAAGAAAACAAAATCCTCACAACTGGACAAATAAGCAGCATCATGATAAATGGAGAGAAGATTGAGGTTGTCAAAGAATTCACATTGCTTGGTTCTACAATCGATGCCAATGGAAGCAGCATTCAGGACATTAGAAGATGTGTAGCACTGGGCAGGTCAACTGTGAAGGAACTGTTTCAAGTGCTGAGGAGCAAAGATGTCTCCTTGAAGACTAAGGTGTGCCTGACACAGCCATGATATTTCTAATCACCTTGTATGCATGTGAGAGCTGGACAATGAATAAGGAAGACGAAAGAAGAGTTGATACATTTTAGTAGTGCTGGTGAAGAATGCTGAAAGTGCCATAGACTGCTAAAAGAACTAACTGATCTGTCCTGGATGAAGTGCACCCGAAATGCTCCTTGAAAGCTAGAATGGCCAGACTTCATCTCACCTACTTTGGTCATGTTATCAGAAGGGACCGTTCCCTGGAGAAGGATGCCATGCTTGGTAGGGTGGAGGGTTGATGAAAGAGGGGAAGGCCTTCAACAAGATGGATTGACATGGTGGCTGCAACCATGGGCTCAAGTATAGCATGGATCATGGAGCTGGCACGGGATCTGGAGGTGTTTTGTTCTGCTGTGCATAGGGTCGCTATGAGTCAGAAATGACTCTATGGCACCTAACAACAACAACAACATCTCTATGGATGTATGGATTCAGTAAAATCATATTGGAAATAATGTTCTTTTAAATTATCAATCCATGAAATATTTCAAGTTCTCTAACATTAATTGTTCATATCAGTAGTTGAATTCACAACTATAAAACATCTATGCAAATATACTTTAGAAGGAAGGGAAGAAGGAAGAAGGGAAGGAAGCTAGCCTAGCTAGCCAAAGACAAATGAAAAATCACAATCATATTTGTTTATAAACTCAATGAAAAAGGAAAGTTGTGTGTAAGTTCCTCATATCTTGGAAGAACTTAAAGTATAAAAAGAATTCAAAGCACATTATAAAAACAGAAACAGATTTTTAAGCTATGGAAATAAATTGAGGCCCAAATCAAGACTATCAACTGAACAAATAAATGAACTGAGTAATGAAAGGATTAGAAAAGATAAGTATGAAATTCAAATAATTTGCAGACAAGAAAGCATGAGGTTATCATTTAGAATACAGAAAGAAATAAGAAAGACTACAATATTAAAGTAATTAGAAAGATAACACTACGTATAAAATACAGAAAGAATATATCATAAGTTTTATTTTTGTTGCAGAATATTTCACAAATGGTACAGACTAAGTACACTCACAAATTTAGTAAGAAAAATGTTGCTATGGAATCAAGAACTAATTTTGAATACATAAATGGTCACACCTCATTGTTCTATAGACAAATGACCCAAAGTAGTGAACACTGACACAAGTTATAGTTTATTTATTGAATTTCAAAGATAACTTAGGGCATTTATATGTACACAGATTTTTAAAAAATGTTAATGTAAGGAGGAAAATGAATTTTTCCTTAGACTTTCCATAGCTAGAAGTAATATCAGAAGAAAATGGAACAAAGTCCACAAAAATTCCAAGGATAAAATATTCAAAATTGAAGGCTATTTCAAAGTAAAATTCAAAGGTAATTTATATTTATAAAGTCAGTAGGCAATTATTTTCAAACACAAAAGAACACAGGAAAAAAATATCACTTATGAATTCCTATTTACTATCCAGTCCCACTAAATAGGAGATGAAATAAACAAACAAACAAATAGATAGGTAAATCAGGAATAGAGAAGATAAAAAAATGAACTGATAGCAAGGATTGAAACACTCACTCAGATATAAAACTAAACTTATGCTCCTAAGAGTCTTATGGGTATAGGGAAAAAAAGGTTAGTGTTATAATTTTTTTTTTGATAAATTAAATATAAGGTTGTGTGTCAACTTGGGTGATCCATAATTCTCAGTGGTTTGACAATTATTATGTAGTTATCTTCCCATGATGAGATCTGCTATGAGCAGCCAATCATTTGAAAGGAATGTTTTGCTTCAGTTACATATGGACATTCTATAACAGTTCTCTGGCATATTGCTTTTCCTAGATCCTTCATCTGGCTCATCATCATCCTATTACTGGTTCTTTGGACTTGAATTAATGTGCTGCTATATTGCCTGCCAATCTTGGATTCAACAGCCTCCACAGACAGCAGCCCACTATATTGCCTGCTGATCTTGGATTCATTGGCCTCTGCAGTTATAATCACATGAGTCAGGAGAAGTTTCCATCCCGACATCTTACCCACGTATTTGCGGAATGCTAGCCTCATCAAATGAGTAAGCCATTACCTTGAGATAAATCTTTCTCTCCTTTCTCTCTCTCTAGCTTATGTATATAAACTACACTAGTTTTTCTTTTCTAGAAAATTCAGCCTAAGCTATCATCTAAAGCAGGAAGTGGTGGAAAGAAAGAGAGGTAAGTATAAGAGTCATGGTCCTTTGCTGTCGAAATTACTCTGATATTATACAATTGAAATTTGAAGGAAAAAGCACATAACTTCAGCTCTTTATTGTGCCTTACCATCTTTTCTTCTCAGCCTTATAGGAATATTTTAGGCCTGATAGTTCTTTTTGTTTTTTAAACAAGTAAACATCCATATAATACTTCTCTTCATTTATTTTTATCCTAACAATTTAAGAAAAATTAAATGCAGTATTTTAATTAAGATATGTATTGAATGATTACACGTTAACATTTTTAGTGTTAAATTGCAATTTAATTTTCAGTATATATGCATATAAAGAAACTAATGCTCAGCTAATGAAAAAAAAACTTTTTTCTTGATGATGAGATTCTGATGGATGTTTTAAAATTTACTTATACATTTCCATATTGTTTGATTTTAAAAAATAAGCAGGTATTATTTCTTATGAATAATATAAAAGCACTACCTCCAAACAAAAAGCAGTCCCTGAAATACTTATGTTTGTATAACATACATTTAATTCTATTCCTCCAGGTGGCAGAACTTGTAAGCATTGGACAATATAATAAAGGTGATTGAGATCCTTTCTCTCATAGAATCTTTAGATTTAGCTGTCATTGAACATCTTATTCTACCTTAGTCCTATCTAACGGAAATGCCTAAAACTGGACTTTTTCTGTAAGTTTAATACATAGAGAAAGTGTTCAAATCTGTGTTTGGGAGAAATGCTCTTTTGACTCTATCAGTTTATACAGTCCTTACATATCATTTCCTAAAAGTATCCTTATTTATTTACTTATTTTTTTAAATAGTGTGGTAGGTCTGTGGTAAGGAAAATCTTGGTATGTATCCTGGCTTTATCCAACTAGGACAAGTACTGAAAGGAGTCACTAGTAACTTGATAAAGATGAAGTAGACAATGTGCAGGCTAGAAGAATGATTTTGAGACTGAAAATATGCAAGGAAAGGCAAATATTCAAATCTCCTTCATCCTACTGGAAACATTCACTGATTGACAGTGAGATGCTGTATCTTGTCAGCAACAATACGACCTTTAGACTTGATGCTGACATCAATACACCACAACAAGCTCTCAGAGCAAACACAGATCTGAAGATTCTTTACTTTAGGAATAATCAATGGATATTGCACAACTATTTACCCAATAAGCCTTATCTTTCTAAATGGCTAAAGATTACATTTCAAAAAATATCCCAATATCTCCTCGCTAAAATATTTCTTTAAATTTTAATTTTTGCTTTTGGTGAAATAGTGATTTCTGATGAATAAAATAACTTGCTACCCTTATTGTAGATTTATTTCTTTATTTTTTAAAATGTCTCCATTATTGTGTCTATTTAAAGTAACATTCTCCAAAATAAATAGATGATGAAATCCTATTTGTTTGATATTGAGCATCTTTGAAATTCGATTTTTTCTCATTTTTTTAAATACACAAATTTATCAATAAAAATATTAACACAACTTTCTCATTCCTTGCCTTTGAGTCAGGTCCTATTCATTGTGACCCCTCCTTGGGCCTGAGGCAGTGTCTCTGCGGAAGTAGATTGCCCAACCTTCCTTCCAAGGAGTGGCTTGTGGGTTTGAACTGCCAGCCTTCTGGTTAGCAGTCAAATGCCTTAGGGACTATACCACCAGAGTTTCCAAAACGTTAGAATATCTTGAAGAGTTATTTCCTTCTTTCATTTTTTCCTTCCTCTCTCTTACCCTTCCTTATTCTTTCTTTCCTTCCTCTCTTCTTTCTCTCCCTTCTCTTTCCATTTTTCAAACATTTATTGAGCATTGTTCTGAAGCATTGTGCTGAGCATTAGGAATACAAAGAAAACAGACACAGTCCATGCTTTTGTTTATCACAGATCCAATTTTAGATAAATATTTGTAAGACTCAAAGAATATAAGTCTTTGGAGTCTGCGATTATGTTTTTCAGGTATAGTCTCACGCTTTGCAAATGATCAAAAGGAAGAATTGACTGTGTGTGTGTGTGTGTGTGTGTGTATATATATGTATGTATGTATATATGTATATAATATTCAGATTTCACTTTAAGTAACTTTGAGTCATGGTAACAGTTTCCATCTTTTGAGTACCTGCAATGTGTCATAAGCATATTATTCTCTTTGTCTCCTCTAAGTTTTCGCCTTGTTCCTCTTTTCTGGAATGTCCTCCACTTCCTTTGCAGATGGAAAAATCCTTTACTTCCTTCAAAGTGCCCCTGAACCGTAAAAATTTCTATATATTCATTATTTTTTTTTTCATGTATAAGCAGATCATTTGTAGATAGTTAATGCAGTTCATCAGTTAACCTCTACTGTATTTTTCACTTTTGTATTATATGCCCTGAACAGAAGATAGGTACGTGGAGAAGATGCCCTGTCTATGAGAGTGTGACTACATAGTAGATGCTTGAGAAGTACTTATTCATTAAATTAATTTCTTTACTAAATGAATGTATTACTAGTTGAAACATGGTTTTCAAATTGGGAGGGGGAGGACACCAAGTTACATTTGAACTGTTGATATAGAATAAATAATTTTTTAGTGTATGTCCCAAATATTTTATGGGCATAGTTACACAAAATAAATTATTTGCTGTTTATCTGAAATCCAAATTTAACTGTCAATCTTGTATTTATCTGGCAATGTTTATCAGAAGAAAAGAAGGTGGACTAGAACCATACAGGTATGAGTTTGCATATGTGTATATATATTAACTTCAAAAGGAAAGATACAAAGGGTATGTTTTTCTTTATTTTTGTGGACTTTATGTATAGAAGAAGGGAACCTACCACTAATTCCAGTTCTACATCACAGTCACAGAGGACAATAGTTAAGAAATACCTGAAAAATGCACACATACAAAAGGTCACTCAGATGTAATCAAATGCGTAGGACTACTTTCTGAAAAGTTTAAGTTCTAATATTGTAAAAATTACGTATAAGCCTGTCCATAGTTACATCTCATTAGAAAAACAAAATATTTCAAAACCATTTTAATATCTTTTTTCCCTATAATTTTTATTTGACTATTTTGTCAATTCATGGCTAAAAATGTGAGCAATTTTTTATTGCATTTGGACTGTGTCAAAAGTGTGGGGTTCAGGGAAATATTTTCTGCCAAGTTCCTATATGTTCATGCCAAGCAATTTTCAATTGGTTTATAAGCCCATGTATACTTTAAATGAAACAAATGCATAATTTTAGATTCCTTTACCCTTAACTCACCCAGATGATTGAGAAGATATCCAAAAAACCTTTGATTTGAGTTATAAGAAATAGATTGCTGAAAGGTTTTAGGAATCAAGAATTGAGACACCTCATTTTGCAAAGAGTAAGTGGACCCAAATGTTCCAACTCTGTGTGCATGATGACCCTGAGAGCTGCACTCTCTTGAGGTCAGAATGAAATCTTGGACTGAAACTCAGCTGAGGTAGTTTTAAGGCTCTGGATAAATGTTCAAACCTAATAATATTGTGCTTTACATTTAATATCTACATGTCTTGAATCACTCCAGATTTATTAACCTAAGTGATGTATATATAGCTAACTACTAACTTCAAGCATTTATCACCAATGTATGACGAGTATGGAAAATGGTTTAGCATTCCTGTTTAATACTGGGTTTCTTAAGTATATGATTTAGCATCTACAGTGCTTTGAATACCAGTAATGCAGCTGGAACTAGAGAGAAGAATTAAGTAGTTAGACACTTTTTTCAAGCAAAACTTCAAAGTCTTAGTTTTCCAAGATTTACCTGTGTAAATATGATTTTTTAAAAAAATATGTGTTAAGCATATTTTAGATACAAACGTCTTTGCCAAAAAAATATATGTGCAAAGTATATACACATATTTCTATACTTTAATTAATTTAAAATTAATCCCTATTCAGTCAGTTCATGGAAATTCATTCTCAGACAATGCTGTACCCTTGTTTTCTAAGAATAGGACCAAATACTTGGTGGGGAGGGTCTTACTAATGTTTTGTATTGAAAAGCTTCCATTTGCATCCAACACCTGGAAGATGTCCATCATCTTCTCTGCTGTTTGGTCTTTGGTACACACAAGTTGTTTCTGAGATGTTTATTGTCACTGTATCCATAGGACCTTCAATTCTAGCTGAGTATATGTCTATAACCCTCGAGGATGAGTAATACTGATACTTCCATGCCATACTAAGGCATGGAATCTCTTCAATTGCTTAGGCTCCATTTTCTGTCTGTATATTGACACCTCTGTTTGTATAAAGCAGGATAATGGGCACCTAACAAAGGGAGTTGTGGTACCATAGTGCCTAAGGCACTTGACTGCTAACCAGAAGGCTGGCAGTTCAAACCCACCAGCCACTCTTCAGAAGGAAGCTTAAGCAATCTACTGCCATAGTGATACTGCCTCGGAAACCCAAGGAGGGGTCACTATGGGTCGAGTCCAACTGGACAGCACATAATAATAACACCAACATTGACTAATTTAGATATTTTTGTGCTTATTTTTTCCCTCTCTTAAGTCCCTTTTTCTTTGTCCCCAGAAAATAAAATTGCTCGAAAGTCGTGTTTGTGTGTGGGTTTTCTATTGGTGATAATATTGGCAGAAAGGTACAATCTTGTTCTGTTCCTTAATTTTAATGAAATAATTTGTTTATGCCAGCTATCCTCTGTTTCCTAAAGACCAAAGCTTTTGAAATCCAAAGTCAGAAAATTAATAAACCGTTAACAGGATGGGAGAGAGAGGAAAGACTAGTTATTTTGAGAAGCAAAACATTACAACAGCTTTAACTGCCACTTTTAGAAAGAATAGATTCCCTTTATTCCAGAATCTATAAAGTCAATATAATGAAAGCTTTAGTGATAAAATACTAGTACAACCATGAATTTACTTTTTATAAATCCAAGGTCATAGGATATAAATGTTGTTTCAATCTGTTTTTTAAAGCATTTCCGTAAAAAAAGAGATACTTTTAAATTAAACTATGAATAATTTGAGAAGCTGGAGGGAGTGGGTATGGTGGGAAGGACATGGCTTTTCATACCAAAGTTATATTCTCTGATTACTCCAGAGAGAAAATAAATTATGGTAACACCTTTTACATAGATTGGAAACAAACAAACAAAAAAAAACTTAAGAACAAAAGAAATTTTAACATATTCTAGGCTGATAAAAATTGTTGTTGTTGTTATGTGCCATAGAGTCGGCCCCGACTCATAGCGACCCCTCCTTGGGTTTCCGAGGCAGTATCACTACAGAAGATATTCAAAATATATTATGTGTATTTTTGAACTGGGGGCTCTGTTGGCATAGAGCCTAGGCATTGACTGCTAACCAGAAGACTGAGTACTTTTCAGCACATACTGAGTAAATAGAGCTCTGGTAGCATAGTGCCTAAGGCACTTGACCACCAACCAGATGGCTTGGGATTCAAACCCACCAGCCACTCCTGCGAAGGAAGGTTGGGTAATCTACTTTGGTAGGGATACCGCTTTGGAAAACCAAGGAGGGGTCGCTATGAGTTAGGGTGACTCAATGGCACATAACAACAATTAGGTTCCATTTTGTACCCATAGCGACAAACTCAAATATTTTTAGGATGGAGGCAGGTAAGTTAAATGTGCAAAATGGCAAATTATAAGTCCACAGGTGGCAATGGGAATGGCAAATTGAGATTTTTTTTCCTCTATTTAAAGAATCACTGAATTGTCCAAACAAAATATATCTGCAGGCAAAATTGGTGACTCTCAGGCCACCGGTTTGCAGACTCCTGAAAATAATTTGGAAAAACTTGTAAGAAAATGATCAAATGATTTTATTACTTTGGAAATTATAATACAGAGACTTGAAAATTTGAGAAGATCAACAGTAACTTTCATTATTATTAAAGAGACTTTTGTGGTTGTCTCCCTTCAAGGGTCTGGAGTTCATTCCCTAAAGTTCACATTTCATCTTTTCAATATAGGATACTAACGATACCCTTGATGTACTAAAACAGAAATTAATCATTTTTAAAATGTAAAATTGGAGTGGATATTAAACTACACACCCAAGTAGTACATAATGGAAATCAGTATTTAAAAATAGCTTAATAGGAGGTAATATGATGAGACTTTCCTCATTACTGACATTGCTTGGTAATCTGACATATTTGGAAATATGTTTCCAGTCACCTTTACAGATATTTATAACTGGTGTTATTAGTATACCATTAAACGTGTATGTGGGTTTTTTAAATCAATATCAAATATATGGATTGCTACATTTTCCATATTGCACTTAAAATATATATTCTAATCTGATCTTCACACAACTATATCTTTCTCCCCCTTCACACTTTCCATTTCAGGAAACTGAAGTTCTAGGGTATTAAATAATTTGTTTGAATTTAGGTATTTAGTCAATGTTGTTTTTAGGTGCTGATGAGTTGACTCTGACTCATAGTGACCCCATGTACAACAGAATGAAACACTGCCCAGTCATATGCAGTCCTCACGATTCTTGTTATATCTGAGCCCATTGGTGCAGCCACTGTGTGAATCCATTTTACTGAGGGTCTTCCTCTTTTTCACTGACCCTCCACTTTACCAAGCATGAGATCCTTCTCCAGAGAATAAGTCAATTCTGACAACATGACCAAAGTTAAGTGAAAAGAATTCTAGCCATTTTTGCTTCTAAAGAGCAGTCCAGCTGCACTTCCTTCAGGACAGATTTGATTATTCTTTTGGCAGCCCATGGTATTCTTGGATGACACCACAACTGAAAAGCATGGACTCTTCTTAGTTCTTCCTAATTCATTGCCCATCTTTCACATGCATATGAGGCTATTGAAAATACCATTGCTTGGGTTAGGCTCACCTTAGTCTTCAAAGAGAAGTCTTTGTTCTTCAGCATTTTAAAGAAGGTTTTTGCAGCAGATTTGTCCAGTGCAATACAACATCTGATTTCTTTTTCTTATTTTAATTTTTTATTGTGATTTGGGTGAAACTTTACAGAGCAAATTCATGTCCCTTTCAGCCGTTCACATACACTTTGTCTCATGGCATTGACTGCAATCTCTGAGAATGCAACAGCTCTCCTCCCACTTCCTCCCCATAGCCACCTCTTCCCTGTGTTCTTCCATCCCATGTACTCCTAACCCCCTGAGCTGTCTCCGTGTGCATAAATAGCCCTTCTATTCTCCCATGATTGATCTCTCCAAGGAGTGTATCCACCTAATGTAAATGTTCAGCTCATATGCCTGTCTTTAGTTTGGCTGGAAGCCACAGGGGTGGGTTCAATTCCAGACCTGAAGGGCAGCTAGGGCCCATAGTTTCAAGGGTTCCTCCAGGCTCTATCAGACCAGCAAAACTGCGCCCCCCCCCCACTTTTTTTTTTTTTATGATTTTGAGTTTTGTTCCTCATCATTCTTCCACTCTATCCAGAATCTCTTACATAGATACCACTCCAAGTGGTTGACAGTGGTAACTGGGCATCATATAATTCTTCTGGTCTCATAGTTGTACAGGCTGAGGATCACATACTGTACCAGTCACTTGGATTAATTGTTTCCATGCATCCTTGGATTTCTTCATTCTTCTTTGCTCTGGACGAGGAGAGACCTATTGTTGTGTCTAGATGGCCTGTTGCAAGCTTTTAAGATTGCAGTCGCTACTTACCAAAGTAAGTGTGGAACAATGCTTCTGTGTAGTACATTATACCAATTGAGTTTAATATCCCCTGTGACCATGGTCCTGAACCCACAGGTCCAACTACTTGCTCCCTCTGGGTAGCTGGCTGTGGCCAAGAAGTGACTACAACCTTTTTCCCTTGTCAGCTCTGCTATATACCTGGAAATTCTTACAGAACATACAAATACAGTTGTAGAAACATTATCTTCCAACCCTATACATGGTTATGGGCACACTCCCCCCTGCATGCATAGCCATACCTAATCATTCAGTCTATCTACCCATCTATCCATCCATATATTAATGTTTGCCATCATTGACAATGTGACATCTGATTTCTTAACTGCTGCTTTCAGGGGTGTTGATTGTGGATAGAAATAATAAGTAATCTTTGAAAAGTTCAATCCTAGTCAATGTACAGGTTCCTTATGAGTACAGCTAAGTGTTCTGGAATTCCCATTCTTCTCAATGTTATCCACAATTTGTTAGGATCCATAACATGATGCTTTTGAACAGTGAATAAAACACAATTAAACATCTTTCTGGTATTTTTAGTTTCAGCCAAGTTCCATCTGACATCAGCAATGATATACCTTGTTCCCCATTCTCTTCTGAATCCAGCTTGCATTTTCTGGAACTTCCCAATCTACTGTTGCAAAAATTTTTGAATTATCGTCAGCAAAATTTTATGTGCATGTGACATCAATGAATACTGTTCAATAATTGTGTTGGATAACCCTTCTTTGGAATGAGTAAAAATATGGATTTCTTCCAGTCAGTTGACCAGGTATTTTTCTTCCAAATGTCTTGGCATAGGTGGGTAAGTCCCTACACTGTGGTATCTGTTTATTGAAACATCTCAATAGGTATTCCCTCAATTCCTGGAGCCTTGTTTTTCACCAATTCCTTCAGTGCAGCTTCAACTTCTTCCTTCAGTAACATCAGTTCTTGATCATATGCCACTTCCTGAAATAGATTAACATTGAACAATTCTTCTTTGTACGGTAACTCTGTGTATTCCTTCCATCCTCTTTTGATACTTCCTGCCTCATTCAATATTTTGCCTATAGAATCTTTCAGTATTGCAACTTGAGGCTTAAATTTCTTCTTCAGTTCTTTCAGCTTGACAAATACACAGCATGTTCATCCTTTTTGATTTTCTAACTCCAGGTCTTTGCACATTTCTTTATAATAATTGACTTTGCCTTCTTGAGTTGTTCTTTGAAATTTTCTGTTCAGCTCTTTTATCTTGTCATTTCTTCCATTTGCATTAGCTACTCTCCATTCAAGAGTGAGTTTGATAATCTCTTCTGACATCCATTTTGGTCTTTTCTTCCTTTCCTGTCTGTTTAGTGACATTTTGCTTTCTTCATGTATGATGTTTTTCATGTCATCGCACAATTCATCTGTTTTTTAGTCACTGGTGTTCAATGAGTCAAATCTTCAGCTGATCTGTAAATTCTGATGGGATATAATCAAGGTCATATTTTGACTCTCATGTACTTGTTTTAATTTTCTTCAGCTTCAACATGCATTTGCATATGAGGAATTGTGGTCTGTTCCTGGCCTTGGCTCCTCCCGTTTTGGCTGAAGGCATTGAATTTCACCATCACCTCTTTCCACAGATGTAGTCAATCTGAATACTGTGTATTGCATCTGGTGAGGTCCACCTGTATAGCGGCTGTTTATGTTGTTTGAAAAAGGTATTTATAATGAATAAGTCAACGGTATTACAAAATTCTAACATGAGATTTTTGGTGTAATTTCTGTCACCAATACCATATTTTCCAATTACCAGTGATTTTTTGTTTCCAACTTTTGCATTCCAATCACTAGTAGAAATAGATTCATCTTGATTGAATGTTTGGTCAATTTCAGATGACAGAAGTTGGTAATAATCTTCAATTTTCTCTAATTAATAGTAGGAACAAAGTAAAAACCTGAATTTTTTCTACTTCATATTCTGGGCAGTTCCACCATGTTCTACTAATGCAGTTGTTGTTGTTGTTAGGTGCCATCAAGTCATCTCCAACTCATAGGAACCCTATGTACAGCAGAACAAAACACTGCCCAATCCTGTGCCAGCCCCATGATCCTTGGTATAACTGAGTCCATGGTTGCAGCCACTGTGTCAATCCATCTTGTTGACCCTCCACTTTACCAAGCATTATATCCTTCTACAGGGAATGGTCCCTTCTCACAACATGATCAAAGTTGGTGAGATGAAGTCTAGCTATTCTCACTTACAAGGAGCTTTCCAGCTGCACTTCTTCCAGGGCAAATTTGTTGGTTGTTTTAGTAGTCCATGGTATTTTCAGCATTCCTTGCCAACACCACAACTCAAAAGCATCAACTTTTCTTCTGTCTTCCATATTCATTATGCTGCTCTCATGTGCATATGAGGCGACTGAAAATACCATGGCTTGTGCCAGGCACACCTTAGTCCTCAAGGAGACATCTTTGCTCTTCAGCACTTGAAAGAGGTCTTTTGCAACAGATTTACCCAATGCCATACAATATCTGGGAGCTCTGGTAGCATAGTGGCTAAAGCACTTGACTGCTAACCAGAAGGCTGGTGGTTCAAACCCACCAGCCACTCCTCGGAAGGAAGGTGGGGCAATCTACTTCCGTAGTGATACTGCCTCGGAAACTCAAGGAGGGGTCGCTATGAGTCGGGGCCGACTCAATGGCACATAACAACAACAACAACAATACAATATCTGATATCTTGACTGCTGCTTCCATTGGTGTTGATTATAGAACCAAGTAATATGAAGTCTTCGACAACTTCAATCTTTTCTATTTATTTATTGTGATGCTGCTTATTGGTCCATATGTGAGGACTTTTGTTTTCTTTATATTGATGTGTAATCCATACTTCAGACTGTACTCTTCAATTTTCATCAGTAAGTGCTTCAAGTCATCCTCACTTTCAGCAAGCAAAGTTGTGTCATCGGCATATCTCAGGTTGTTAATGACTCTTCCTCCAATCCTGATGCCACATTCATTCTTCTTCGTGTAGTCCAGCTTCTCAGATTATTTGCTCATCATACAAATTGAATAAATATGGTAAAAAGACACTAGTGCAATAGAAGTGTATATTATATTGTCTTTCATCTAAATATCCATTCAAATACTTTATTCTACCAGCATCTCAACATCTCTATGGAGGAGATATATATGTCTCATCTTACAGATATGAAAAAAGAAATTCAGGAAGTTTAAATTCTTACGAGAAGTCAAACAGTGAATCAGGCCATATTTGACTAAGAATGAAGATTTCCTGACTCAGAGTGGGTTGCTTCCTTGTCTATTCTATCCAGTGTCTTATGAAAGCAGTAGTTCTTCATTTAACTTGATACAATTATTCTGGATTCTTTTACCCATGGAATAAATGGTTCTGTAGTTTACATGCTCTTTTTTTAAAATTATTATTATTATTATTTATAGTTTATGGTTTTAATTGTAGCCTTGATCATTTCCTCTAACTTTTAACCATCTGTGATTCCTTTGCAAATTTTTCCATTCCCACTGGCCGTTGATAGCTATGTTGCAGATACTTTACTTCAGGCTCGTGCTTTTGTTCCTTTTATGCTAATGATAAATTCTACACTTCTAACATGCTACTTAGAGTAGAATTCAGTGGAGTTAATTATATCCTCTGCATAATGTAATTCTGAACTCCCTGGGATGAAAATAGCATTAGAATTTTCTATAATTTCATGTTTGCTCTTTCATTACTTCTGAGATTCAAACAGATTTAGTTTAGGTGACCTGAAGTTCAAGGTTTTCCTAAGTGAACTGAATGAATTATATCTGCTTTCCATTTAGCAAGGGTGTTTATAAACTGACAATGAAATGGGATGACAGTCTCTAAGGGTAGGAAGCCAAGCAAGATGCTTGTCAGCACCATTAAACATGCGTTCATTTGTTTTGTGTTTTTTTCACTAGTTCTTTGTTCATGAAAGTCAAATCACAAAACAATCCTAGAGGATTTTGAGGTCAACCAGGATTATACTAGGTGTTCTCACATTTCTAGTTTTTGATGATAAAATATAAAAAAAAAGGAAATATACTATTTTTTAAATGAAAATCACCTTTATTTTTATGTATTACCTATGTAGTCAGGTAAAATTATAAATATTGATTTTTGCAAGTAGAGATAGAATTTTTTTCTAGGCTTCTCTATGGCCACATATTGTAACAGAACAAAGGTTTTGAAATTAAATATCATGGATTTAATTAGTGGATTTACAGTACTTCTACCTATACAAAATACCTAAACTTAATTAGGTTCATATGAGAAACTGGGATAATGATACCTATCTTACAAGTGTCATGAAAATCAAATATGATAATGCACATTCAAGTTCCTCAGAAAAGTTTGTGTTTATTCCTGATAAGTTTTGCATTTACACATTAGTGATGGTCTTACCAACTAACTTACCTGAAATTTACAAAGCCCTAGAACACCCATAAAAGAAAGTTTCCTTAGAAGGGTCTAAATTATTTTACACTACTCTTGCTCTAGGCCACACCAGGTTGACGAACGAAATAAGTTATTATAATAACAAACCCATATTAGATTCTCTGGAACCCATGTCATATATGTCCTTCCATTCTAGTTCAGGTGAATCAGCAGTTTCACATGGTTCCCTAAAGGTCACAATTTACATTTTTCCATCATTCCAAGTCTTATCTGCTTATTCTGGATGTCCTGATATTACCACCTTGATATTTTCTGCCGCTCCTGGTATTGATAACCAGATTCTCAAACAATGTAGTAATTGGGTGATTTTTTCTTATGTTTTTAATGTTGTGCAATACTTTTGTACAGATAGATATTGAGCAGAAGTTGTAGAATATATTCTCCCACCTCCAACTCTACCCTGGAGACTTACACTGTGATCCATTATTCGGTCCCAAAATATAGTTGAACTTTGCTCTAATTTTCTTAAAATTACATATGGTAGTCAAGTGCTTTCATTTACATTAATTTTCTACTCTATAGGAACCTAGCAATAAACAAAGTAATCTAATATACTGCATTGCTAAAATTAAAATTTCCCTTTGTTCCAGCCCTGATCTTCTGACCATACTTGTGAGTCCCAACTATGTTTTTCCTCTATTTAACTTCCTTCTTTATTGGGTAATAATGCTTTGAAGATTGTTGTTGTTGTTGTTGTTAGGTATCATTGAGTTGGATCTGATTCATAGTAACCAGTTGTACAACAGAACAAATGATTGTCCTGCCCCATCCTCACAATCATTGCTATGTCTGAGCCCATTGGTGCAGCCACTGTCAGTCCATCTCATTGAGGGCCTTCTTCTTTTTGATTGATATTGTTGCTGTTGTTAGGTGCTGTTGAGTCAGACCCAACTCATAGAGACCCCTCCTGGGATTTCTGAGGCAGTATCACTACAGAAAACTGACCAACCTTCCTTCTGAAGAGTGGCTGGTAGGTTTTAACCACTAGCCTTCTGGTTAGCAGTCAAGTACCTTAGGCACTATGCTACCAGAGCTCCCCTTAATCTCTAATCAAAACACAGTTGAATGCCACATGAATAGAAGTATGATAACTGACTTCCTCCACAATCCCTCCATGTATTCCTAGATTTGAAGAAATTCTCCAAGATAAAAATTAAGCATCATTATTATGTTATTGAGGCAAACCTAACAGCACTCAGGGATTCCAGTCCCTGTCATATAGTTGTAGTCAAAGTTTATAAAAAATACTAGAGTCCATTTTAGATGTGCATTGTTGACTAAAGTGATAAGCATACATTGTGAGAGAGTTATTATTAGTTCTTGTTCTTCTTCTACAATTCTATCCTATATGCCAGTTTTATGTTATATTCATCTGGTGTTAAATTAAAAATTAATCACATTTCCCAAACTACTAGGTTCTTACTCAAAATATTTATTAGCTATCATAATAAGAGATAGTAGATCAAGCTAATTTTGGATGTCTACTTCTACATGTTGCTATTATGTTCCATCGAGTAGGCCCCAACTCATAGTGACCCCTCCCTGAGTTTCCGAGGCAGTATCACTATGGAAGTAGATTGCTCAACCTTCCTTCTGAGGAGTAGATGTAATTCTATATAGACTGACAGTATTTCCTAACTTTCAGGGCTCTAATCAGGGAAGTTATTATATTTGGGTGTTGATACTACACATTGTAAATAGCTGTGGAATTTTAACAACTTGATCAGACTTAGCAGTAATTTAAAGTATTTACAGAATATCAAAATATATATTGTTGTTGTTGCTATTCTTCTTGTTGTTGTTAGGTGCCACTGAGTTGGGTTCAACTCATAGTGACCCTATGTACAACAGAACCTAACACTGATCCAGCATCCACAATCCTTGCTATATTTGAGCCCATCATTGCAGCCACTATGTCATCCCAGTTCATTGAGGGCCTTCCACTTTTTTGTTGACCCTCTACTTTACCGAGCATGATATCCTTCTCCAGAGAATGGTTCATTCTGACAACAGGACCAAAGTAGGTGAGATTAAGTCTGGCCATTCTCTCTCCAAGGAGGATTCCAGCTGCATTTCTTCCAGGACAGATTCGTTCATTCTTCCGGCAGTCCACACTACTTTCAGAATTCTTCACCAACACCACAACTCAAAGACATCAACTCTTCTTCGGTCTTCCTTATTCAATATCCAGCTTTCATGTGCGTATGAGTCTATTGAAAATATTATGGCTTGAGTTAGGCTCATCTTAGTCTTTAAAGAGACATCTTTAGTCTTCTGCACTTTAAAGAGTTCCTCTGCAGCAGATTTGCCCAGTGCAATACCTCTTCTTCCTAAAGAGAATTGAATGGCTAGCTTGATCAAGAGAATCTCTTTGCATTAAAGTGGTTATGCTACTTCCTCATCACCCGTGAATTTTTGCAAAGGACTTTGAAAGATTTGAAATGTGGAGTCCTTTATTATCATCTGGTGCACTAAGGTTGAAATTAAAGATGAGTTTAGATAACAGATTTTTTTCTTTCCCAGTTACTTATTTTAAAATAATTCTTTACTGAATTTTTGGTGAGAGTATACACAAGTTAGATTCCCATTAGACAATTTTCACACAAATTTTGTAGTGATGTTAGTTACAGTCACCACAATGTGTCAACATTTTCTTTGGGTTCAATTTGTTTCCTTTCAAGTACTCTAGTTTCTCTGCCCCCTTATTGTCTCATCCTTGCTTTTGATAAATTCTTGACCAGCTAGTCTCATAAGTAGAGCACTGATATTATGGATAATATCCTTTATTTTTTGTGGTACTCTGCTGTTTCACTGTGATCTCACGGGACAGGCTTGGTTCTGTATTTTAAGAGTGTCTTAGGTGACAGTCTCAGCAAGTCTGCTATTCTCTACTGTTCCAGTTTGACTGGCTTTTTTTTTTTTTTTCTTTTCAATAAGAATTTTAGTTCTAATCCACATTTTTCTCCCAACTATTATGACCTCAGTCAGAACAGTCAGTGTTGGTAGTCAGGCACTATCTAGTTCTTCTGTTCTCAGGGTAAAGTTGTGGCTTAGGGAGATCTGTTTCTTCTTTGAGGTTTGGTAACCTTTACACTATTTGCTCCTAACAAGTAGAGACCATAGTTGTGTCTAAATAGCCACTCACAAGCTTTTAAGACCTCAGATGCTACTCACTTCATTTGGATGCAGAACAGATCTTATTTTCTTTTAAATAAATGTACCATTTTCATTAGATTATTGTCTCTATGTTTGTCCCACTGAGCTGTAAATTATTCCCATTATTTTATCATGTGCTTCATTTCTGTCGTCCTGGTAACAAGCCATAATTGCCTTTTTAATATTTATATATTTTATTCAAATGTGTCTTTTTAACTAAAGGAAAAATGAACTCTTTAACAGTTGAAGGGCATGCCAATTCTAATCTCTATAAAACTTCCTTTTTTTTCTTTGCTATTCTCTTATATGTTTTGTAAGATGAACTGAAATCAGTGCAGACCTTTACCTAGTTATCAAATATTTGTACATAAATTTTATTTTCAACAGTAAATCTGTTCACATGTATTTATTAAAAGTAAATGTGATAAATGCTCCAAATTAAATTAAATCTGATTGTTACTAACTTAGTTATTCTCATTAAGGTAAATATACTATTGTGAAGAAGAGCTAATTCTTACCTTTTAATATGATCTCCTGTCATGCTGCAGTGCCCAGATAATGGAGGCACAATGAATAAGACCTTTTTTTTTTTTTTTTAATACTTATTGTCTCATTTAAGTTTGGCATTTTTAAATAAATTTATGTCATTTAATGAGATAAACATATATCAATTTGTAGGGAGTACTCAGTATGTTTTTTAAACCTTTTACATGAAAATATCAGTTTTCTGTTAATAGCATTTTTATTTCCATGTCTGAATAAATTTTGGAAGTACAATGTAAATATCCTAGGTATCTTACTGTAAATGGTGATATGCCATATTTTCATCTCATATTGTCATCATAATTTTAAAAAAGAAAAATTGCAAGAAATACAGTACTTCAATTAGGGATAAACAGATTGCAAAAATAGATTTCTGTTTTCAAGCAAAGAAGACTATTATATGAGTTACAGATTTTTTATAAAGCTTAATTTTAACAAAAATTTCATAATCTTATTTTTTGATTGTAGTTGTTATTAATTTCAAACTCAATTTACATCAAACACTTTATAGATGCTTTCTGTGGCAAAGAATATTTTAACAAGTACTTTATTATTTAACAAAATATAACTGAATATTACAAAGGAAAACAGAATTCTGAAATTCTTTTTTCTATTGTCTTTTTTTGTTTATTTTGAATTTATTTTTGTGTGTGTGTGTGTGTGTGTGTGTGATTTGGGTGAAGATTTACAGAGCAAATTCGCTTTCCATACTGCAGTTCACATATACTTTGTCTCATGACATTGGCTACAATTTACCACAATGCAACAACCCTCCTCCCACTTCCTCCCCAATAGTTACCACTTCCCTGTGTCTATCCCTCCATGCATTCCTGCCCCTTAAGCTGTCTCCCAGTGCATAAACAGCCCTTCTTTCTCCCATGATTGTTCTCTCCAAGGAGTGTGTCTACCTAATGTAAATATTCAGCTCATATGCCTGTCTTTTGTTTGGCTGGAAGCCACAAGTGTGGGTTCAATTCCAGACCTAAAGGGCAGCTAGGGGCCATAGTCTCAGTGGTTCCACCAGGCTCTATCAGACCAGCAAACGTGGTTCCCCCCCTCCAATGATTTTGAGTTTTGTGCCACATTGTTCTTCCTCTCTTTCCAGGATCTCCTACATAGATCCCCCTCCAAGTGGTTGAGAGTGGTTTGAAAATCTCTTTCAAAGGGAAAAAAAATACATTTATAGGTTGTTCCAAGTTTGAAAATGATCAATTCTTATGATTTACACAAGAATTTAAGACAAAGTTACTTTTTCATACACTTGTTGCATTGCATAGAAAGCTTGTAATCATTACCCACTGTAACACAAACTTTAAGTAATAACATTTAACTTTGGCAGTTATTTGGTAAGGGATCTTTTGCAAAATTAAATTATAATTTCTTTGAATTACGTATTCTATCTTTTATTCTAATCTTAGGTTACTTGGAAGTGATCAGAATTGTTAACAGCTTTGAACTATATGAATTACAAATTCTGTTTCAATCTACAAGTGAAACAGTGTCACTTTAAAGATAAGCTTGCAATTTTTTTTTGAATAATTTTCTGACATATCCATGTTGCAGAAATAATGGTATGCATTCCCAGACTTGAGCATCTACGATGACTTGAGTTGTATTTAGGTTCTGGCGAAAAAAATGTGGTCACAGTGACGTTCTGATACTGGCAGTCTCATACCGTTTTTGCTCTCTCCCCCAATTTATGCATCTAGCAGCACAACTACTAAGAAAAAAAAAAAAAAAAAAACACTGCCATGGAGTTGAGTCTGCCCCAAAGCAACCCCCATTGGGTATTCAAAGTTGTAAATGTTGTGATTTTAGGGAAATAGATTGCTCCATTATCCTTGCTGAGTGGCTGGTGGGTTTGAACCGCAGTCAAACGTTTTAGGCACTGCACCCCGAGAGCTCTTTAGGTGGATAGAGTCTGAATCCCTGAGTTAAAGTTTACAGAGACTCCACGTCAGAGTGAAGCGTAATCGTTATTGTTGTTATTTGCTATCAAGTTGGACACGACTTATAGCGACCCCTCCTTGGGTTTCCGAGGCGGTATCACTACAAAAGTAGATTGCCCAACCTTCCTTCCCAGGAGTGGCTGGTGGGTTTGAACCGCCTGCCAGCCTTCTGGTTAGCCTTGGGCACTATGCTACCAGAACATGAGACAAATGTGAAATGAATTGCTATTGCGTTGGACAAATGAAGTCATCTGGTGGTGTAGTGCCTAAGGCATTTGACTGTTAGCCAGAACAACAACAACAAGAACAAGTTAATAACTCTAGTAGCTTCTGCTCTTGGTAAGCAGATTTCAGTTGTGACTATGTATTTATTTGTCTCTACAGATTACTGCATCGTGGTTTGCCCTGTGATCTCAGCTCTCTGATAATTTCAAGAAAAGTTGTTAATTTTCAATTTTTTCAGCTTTTTCTTATTGTAAAATGAGAAGGACAGCTTGTGATCTCTTTCCCTATTGAAGTGGAAATGGCTATTCCCAGAATATATTTTTAATGTATAGTTTCTCATTAATTTTCCAGAGCAAATACTTTAGTTCTTTTCCTGCCATTACATGAGCACACTTGCTAAGACAGGCAGGAATCAAGCTATCCAGGTCAAATAAGCCCCTGACTCAATACACTTGGAATGTAAGCCTACATACAGACCACTCCTTCATTCTTGCTGCTGGCAACAGAGAACTGCTGAAGATTAGCAAGGCAGGCACCTGGACAGTACAAGGGGCCATGATTAAAAGGCCCCATAAGCTTGACCATTTATAAAATGCTGATAAATCTTCTGGGTTGTTTTTAAGTCCCTCATTAGGCACTCACTATGTGGAGAGCATGCACAGTGAAAACTAACATGGGCAACAGGGTGACCTTCACCAGAGGAGGGAGAGAGAAGGAATCTCTCACTGGGATCAAACCTGGATCCAGAGACATCACACATGTGTAACCTGAACCTAAGAACCCCACCACTTCCATGAATAAAGATGATGCCTCTTTCCCTCCAAAGGCCTCTTACAAACCTTAAGAATCTCTTCTTTCAAGGGAGATTGGAGGCTAATGTAGGTGAAAGCCACTCTCCCTCTCTCTCATTTGTGTGGACATTTTGCCTCACTTGTTCAATCCTTTGTGAGCAGAAGGCATAGACCCTTGCTCAGAACCCCAGGACTCCAGTTACATTTCCTTCTTTTTCTGCCTTTCTTCTTTCTTCTCAACCATCATCCCTCCACTCTTAACAGCATATTTCTCAAAAGTTTTAAGACTGAGGATACACATTTGTTGAAAAGGTCCTAAATCCAGCTGGAGGTTTTTGTTTGTTTTTGGATTAATATTTTTATTTTTATGCTTTCTCTTCAAAATTGGAAATGCTTGGAACACTGAGATTACTATCCTGCCTGGCAGCTACAATCTGAACTCAGGTTGCAAATGCCTCTTTTAGACTGTGTTGTTGTTGTTATGTGCCCTCGAGTGAGACCTGACTCATAGCGACACATCCTTGGGTTTCCTAGGTAGTATCACTATGGAAGTAGATTGCCCAACCTTCCTTCCAAGGAATGGTTGGTGGATTTGAACCACCAGCCTTGTGGTTAGTGGTCAACTGCCGTAGGCACTACGCTACCAGAGCTCCATGTATACATTGAAAGCCACCTATTTTCCTTGTGAAATCTACCTCAAGCCAAGCATTTTGTTTTACCATCCTTATTTTTTGAGGAAAACACCTTTAACAAAACTGTGAATACAAATTTAGTAATTGAGAAAAAATATAGCATAGTCAAAAAAAAAGGAAGGAGGCAGAAAAAAAAGACTACAAAACTACTGATAAGTATGGGGAGCTAAATAATTACTAGGAACTCTGTTAGCATAGTGCCTAAGGCACTTGACTGCTAACCAGAAGGCTGATGGTTCAAACCCACCAGCCAGTCCTTGGAAGAAAGATGGGGCAATCTACTTCCATAGTGATACCACCTCAGAAAACCAAGGCGGGGTCATTATGAGTTGAGTCCAACTCGACAAATAATCCGACTCAACAATAACAACAAATAATTTCTATAGGTAAGTTGCAAAGTTAGCAGTTTCTTTTGTTGAGAAAACATCACTTTAATTAAATGTCACATTCTATCTAGTCAACTTCACTTATTTTACTAATATTCATACTGTTGTTGTTGTTAAATGCCATCCAGTCAGCTCCAGCTCATAGCAACCTATGTACAGCAGGATGAAACAATGCCTGGTCATGGGCCATCCTCACAACCCTTGCTATACTCGAGCTCATCGTTGCAGCCACTGTATCAATCCGTGTTGCTGAGGGTCTTCCCCTTTTTACCTGATCTTCCATTTCACCAAGGATGATATCTTTCTTAAGGTATTGGTCCCTTCTAACAATGTGACCAAAGTATGTGAAATGAAATCTGGCAATTCTCACATCCAAGGAGGATTCTGGCTGCACTTCTTTCAGAACATATTTGTTTGTTCTTGTGGAAGTTCACAGTCTTTCCAGTACTCTTCTCCATCATAATTCAAAGGCATCAACTCTTCTTTGATCTTCTTTATTCATTCTCCAGCTTTCACGTTCGTATGATGTGATTGAAAATACCATTGCTTAGGTTAAGCTCACCTTACATCCTTGCTCTTCAACACTTTAAAGAAGGTCTTCTGCACGGATTTCTCAGTGCAATATTATGCACTGATTTCTTGAGTGCTGCTTCCATGGGAATTGATTGTGGATCCATGTAAAATGAAATCTTTGTTAACATTAATCTTTCCTCCATTTATCATGATGCTTCTTATTGTTCTAGTTGTGAGCATTTTCATTTTCTTTATGTTGAGGTGCAATCCATACTGCAGACTGTAGTCTTTAAATTTCATCAGTAAGTTCTTCAAGTTCATCTTCACTTTCAGCAAGGAAGGTTGTGTCACTTGCATATCACAGGTCGATAATGAGTCTTCCTCCAATCCTAATGTCTCATTCTTCTTCATAAAGTCTAGTTCCTCAGATTATTTGCTCAGCATACAGATTGAATAAGTATGGTGAAAGGATATAACCCTGACACACATCCTTCTGGATTTTAAACCATGCAATATTCCCTTGCTCTGTTAGAATGACAGCCTCCTGATCTGTGTACAGGTTCCGTACTAGCACAATTAAGTGTTCTGGAATCCTCAGTCTTCACAATGTTATCCATAATTTGTTACGATTGACACAGTCAAATGCTTTTGCATAGTCCAAAAAATACAAGTAAACATCTTTCTGGTATTCTTTGCAGTGGGCAATCTGCTGCAGAAGACCTCCTTAAAGTGTTGAATAGCAACAATGTCACTTTAAAGGGTGAAGGGTAAGGTGTGTCTAACCCAATCCATAGTATTTTCAACTGCCTCATACACACATGAAAGTGGGACAGTAAATAAGAAAGATCAAAGAAGAAGAATTGATGCCTTTGAATTATGATTTTGGTGAAGAGTACAGAAAACACCATAGACTGCCAGAAGAACAAAGAAATCTGTCCTGGAAGAAGTGCAGCCTGAATGCTCCTTGGAAGTGAGAATGGCTAGGCTTTGTCTTATCTACTTTGTCATGTCAGAAGGGACCATTTTCTGGAGAAGGATATTATGCTTCGTAAATTGGAAAGTCAGTGAAAAAGGTTAAGACTTTCAACAAGACTGATTCACCCAGTAGCTGCAAAGATGGATTCAAGAGTAAAGACTATGAGTGTGGCATCCGAACAGGTAGTGTTTCATTCTGTTATACATATGGTCACTCTATCTCTGAGCTAGCTTGATGGCACCTACAAATAACAATGATATACTCAATTCTCATGAGATAACATCAAGAACATCATCCATGAAGAAACAAGAGGTCATTAAAAAATGAGAAAGGAAGAAAAGATTAAAATGGATGTCAAAAGAGACTGAAATTCGCCCTGAGTGGAGAGTAGCTAAAGCAAATGGAAGAAATGACAAGATAAAAGAGCTGAACAGAAGATTTCAAAGAGCAGCTTGAGCAGACAAAGCTAATTACTATAATGAAATGTGCAAAGACCAGAAGTTAGAAAACCAAAAGAGAAGAACATGCTCAGCATTTCTCAAGCTGAAAGAATTAAGGAAAAAAATTAAGCCTTGAATTGCAATATTGAAAGATTCTATGGGCAAAATATTGAATGATGCAGAAAGCATCCAAAGAAGATGGAAGAAAGACACAGAGTCACTGTACCAAAAAGACCTGTCGATCTTCATCCATTTCAGAAGTTGGTATATGATCAAGAACCAATGGCACTGAGGAAGAAGTCAGAGCTGCACTGAAGGAATTGGCAAAGAACAAGGCTCCAGGAATTGATGGAATACCCATTAAGGTGTCTCAACAAACAGATGCCCAGCTGGAGGCACTCACTCAGCTATGCCAAGATATTTGAAAGACAGCTTCCTGGCCAACTGACTGGAAGAGATCCATATTTTTTACCCATTCCAAACAGAGGGGATCCATGTGAAAATTATCAAACAGTATCATTAATATCAAATGCAAGTAAAATCCTACTGAACATAATTAAAAAATGGTTGCAGCACTATATTGACAGAGAACTTCAGAAATGACAGCTGGATGCAGAAGAGGAGGTGGAACAAGGGATATCATTGCTGATGTCAGATGGATTTTGTCTCAAAGCAAAGGATACCAGAAAGATGTTTACTCGTGTTTTACTGACTATGCAAAAGCCTTTGATTGTGTGGATTCTAACAAATTATGGGTAACATTGAGAAGAATGGGAATTCCAGAACACTTAATTGTACTCAGGAGGAACCTGTACACTGACCAGGGCTGCTGTTCAAACAGAACAAGGGGACACTGCATGGTTTATAATCAGGAAGGGAGTGCATTAGGGTTGTATCCTTTCACCATACATATTCAATCTCTATGCTGAGCAAATAATCCAAGAAGCTGGACTGTATGAGGAAGAACGTGGCATCAAGATCAGAAGACTCATTAACAACCTGCAATATGCTGATGACACAACTTTGCTTGCTGAAAATGAAGATGACTTGAAGCACTTACTGATGAAGATCGAAGACTACTGTCTGCAGTATGGATTGCATCTCAATATAAAGAAAACAAAAATCCTCACAACTGAACCTTTAAGCATGATCAATGCTTTTCTCCATCATGATAAGTGGAGAAAAGATTGAAGTTGTCATAGACTTCACATGGCTGGGTTCTACAATCGATGCCAATGGAAGCAGCAGTCAGAACACCAGATGACGTATAGCACTAGGCAAATTGACTGTAAAGGATTTCTTTCAAGTGCTGAAGACCAAAGATGTCTCCTTGAGAACTAAGGTGCACCTGACACAAGCCTTGGCATTTTCAATTGCCTCATATTCATGTGAGAGCTGGACAATGAATAAGGAAGACCAAAGAAGAGTTGATGCTTTTGAGTTGTGATGCTGGCGAAGAATGCTGAAATTACTGTGGACTGCTAAAAGAACTAACAAATCTGTCCTGGAAAAGGTATGCCTGGAATGCTCCTTGGAAGCAAGAATAATCAGACTTCATCTCACCTACTTTGATCCTGTTGTCAGAAGGGACCATTCCCTGGAGAAGGATGTCATGTTTGGTGAGATGGAGGGTCGATGAAGGAGGCGAAGGCCCATAACAAGATGGATTGACACAGTGGCTGCAGCAGTAGGCTCAAGTATAACAAAGATCATGGAGCTGACATGGAACTCAGAAGTGTTTTGTTCTGTTGTGCATAGGGTCACTATGAGTCGGAGACAACTCGACGGCACCTAACAACAACAACAACAAGTCTCTATTTTGGCTCTTGTTTACTTTTTTAAATTTCTTCAACTTTAACCTAAATTTGTATATGAAAAATTGATGGTCTGCTCCACAGTCAGTCTCTGGCCTTGTTCTGAATTAAGATATTGAGCTTTTTTTCCCTAGTCTCTTCCCACAGATATTGTCAATTGGTTTCCTGTGTATTCCATCTGTTGAAGTCCACATGTATGGTCACCATTTATATTGCTGAAAAAAGATATTTGCAATGAATAAGTTTTCGGTCTTGGAAAATTCTATCATGCCATCTCTGGCTTCATTTCTGTCAAAAAGGCCATGTTTTCCCCTTAGCAATGCTTTTTCTTTGTTTCTCACTTTCTTATTCCAATCACGAGTAACAACCAAAGCATCTTTAGTGCATGTGTAATCAAATTCAGACTACAGAAATTGGTAAAAATATTTAATTTCTTTGTCTTTGGGTTTGGTGGTTGGTGTGTAAATTTGAATAATAGTCATATTAACTGTTCATCCTTGTAGGCTTATGGATATGGTCATATCACTAACAACATTGTTTTTCAAGATAGATGTTAGAGAGTTCTTTTTGACAATGAATGCCACACTATTCCTCTTTAATTTGTCATTTCTAGTATAGTAGATGATATAATTTTGTGATTCAAAAAGGCCAAAGTAGTCCACTTCAGCTCATTAATGCATAAATAATCAATCGTTGTGCATTCCATTTCATTTTTGAAAGCTTCCAATTTTCTTAGATTTATACTTTGTAGTTTCTAAGTTCTGATTATAATGGATGTTTGCAACTGTTTCTTCTCACTTTTGTTTTGCCACTTAGCAATTGAAGATCCCAAATGCTTTATTCTAACAATGTCATTAAGATCGTCTCTTCTTTGAGGAGGCAGCTCCTTCACAGTTGTTTTGAGTGTTTTCCATATGGAAGGGTTCATCTTCTGACAGTATATCAGAGTGCTCTACTGCTGATATCCATAAGAGTTTCAGTGGCCAATTATTTCAGAATTATACTACTACATCCTTCTTCCTAGTTGATCTTCACTGGGAAGCTCTGCTGAACCTTGTCCCTCATGGATGACTCTGCTGGTATTTGAAATACCACTTGAATAGGTTCCAGCATCCAGCAACATGCAAGCCACTACAGTGCCACAAACTGACAAACAAATATTGGAATATCAAATATATTAGGTTTTTTTTTTTTGTTTTTTTTTTTGAGCTGTTTGTAAGTAACATTGGAGCTCTGGTGGCATAGTGCCTAAGACATTTGACTGCCAATCAGAAGGCTGGCAGTTCAAACCCACCAATTGCTCTATGGAAGAAAGAAGGAGCAATCTACTTCCATAGAGATACCACCTTGGAAACCCAAGGAGGGGTCACTGTGAGTTGGGTCAACCTCAAGGGAAGTGAGTTTTTTTTTTTTTTTTTTGGTATAAGTAACGTCATACAACATGCACATGCTGTCTTTTTTTTTTTTTTTTTTTTGCTCAGGATTGTGAAATAGTTAATATTGTTAAATGTAGTAAGTTTCATTTGTTTAAAACGTTGTCTAGTATTCCATTTTATTAATTTATCCCAATTTATGTATTGAATCTAATACATAAATTATCTGAAGGTTTTTTTTTTTTTTTTTTTTTTTCCCCTTCTCAGTTAGGGGTGATTATTAATAATGATGTTACGGACATTCCTATGTACATGTTTTTGTGCCCCTTTGCATATATTTTTGTGCACTTTAAAGCAAGTTGCAGAATACATGGATGAGAGGCTATGTATTCCTTCAGTCTTAGTATAAAATGTCAAACAGATTTCCAAAATCTATTGCACTTGACGTGTCTACTAGTAATGATATAATAGGAATTATAAATGTATAAGTTATCAGCATCTATAGGAGCTCTGGTAGCATAGTGCCTAAGGCACTTGACTGCTAACCAGAAGGCTGGTGGTTCAAACCCACCAGCCACTCCTCGGAAGGAAGATGAAACAATCTACTTCCGTAGTAATATCGCCTGGAAACCCAAGGAGAGGTTGCTATGAGTTGGGTCCGACTCGACGGCACATAACAACAGCAACAACACATGGAAATAAGGAGCTCTGGTGGTGCAATGCCTAAGGCATTTGCTAACTAGAAGGTTGTGGTTCAAACCCACCAGCTACTCTATGGAAGGGAGATCTATTTCTGTAAAGATTTATAGTCTTGGGAACACGGTAGGGAATAAGATGGATTTTTGCTTGGGTGTGACTCTTTATTAAGGCTGGGACCTGAGGTAGGTGGGCTCAGGGCTTGGAGACTGCTTTTCACTTGGGGTGGCTTTATATTAAGGCCAGGGCCTGAGGTAGGCAGACCCAGGGCTTGGAGGCTGCTTTCTCCTTAAGTGTGGCTCTATGTTAAGGCCAGAGCCTGAAGTAGGCAGACTGGGGCTCGGGGCTGCCTTTCGCTTGTGGGTGACTCTATTTTAAGGCCAGTGCCTGAGGTAGGCAGGTGCAAAGGGGTTAGGAACAACTAAGGGAGACAAACTTTTCTGTCAGTTTGTCGTCCTATGGTGGCTTACATGTTGCTATGAGGCTGGAGGCTATGCCACTGTGTTGCAAAATGTCAGCAGGGTTACTCATGGTGGACAGGTTTCAGTGGAGCTTCGGATTAAGACAGATGTGGAAGAAAGAAGAGGCCATCCACTTCTCAAACAATTGGCCAGTGAAAACCTTATGAATAATAGTGAAACACTGTCTGATACATTACTAGAAAGCTTTATGAATAGCCCTGAAACATTGACCAACATAGTGCTGGAAGATGAGCCCATCAGGTCAGAAGGTACTCAAAATTTGACTGGGAAAGAGCTGACTCCTCAGAGCAGAGATGACTTTAATGATATAGATAAACTAAAGCTTTTGGGATCTCCATTGGCTGATGTGGCATGACTCAAAATGAGTAGAAACAGATGCAAACATCCATTAATCATTGGAACATGGAATGTACAAAGTAGGAATCTACAAAAATTGGAACTTGTCAAAAACGAAATGGAATGTATAAAGATTGATATCCTATGCATTAGTAAGCTGAAATGGACTGGTTTGAATCAGACATCCATATGTTCTACTATGCCAGGAATGACAGATTGAAGAGGAATGGTGTGGCATTCATCATCATAAGGACTGTTTCAAGATCAATTCTGTCAATGATAGGATAATATCCATATGCCTATAAGGGAGACCAGTTAATACTACCCTTATTGAAATTTACACATCAACCACCAAAGCCAAAGATGAGGAAACTGAAGATTTCTACCAATTTTTGCAGTCTGAAATTGACCGAACATACAATCTAGATGTATTGATTGTCACTGGTGAGTGGAATGCAAAATTTGGGAACAAAAAAGATTTACCAGTAGCTGGAAAATAAGGCTTTGGAGATAGAAATAATGCTGAAGATCTCAAGATAGAATTTTGCAAAACCAAAGACTTATTCATTTCAAGTACCTTTTTTCAAGAACATAAGTGAAGACTATACACGTGGACTTCACCAGATGGAATATACCAAACTCAGATTGACTATATCTGTGGCAAGAGGTGATGGAGAAGTTCAATATCTTTGGCCAAATCAAGGCCAGGAGCTGATTGTGGAACAGACTATCAACTGCTGATATGCACATTCAAGTTGAAGTTGAAGACAGTTAAAACAAGTCCATGAAAGCCATAATATGACCTTGCTAATATCTCTCCTGAATTTAGAGACCATTTAAATAATAGATTTGATGCATTGAAAACCAGAAGAATTGTGGGATAGCATCAAGAACATCATCCATGAAGAAAGCAAGAGGTCACTAAAAAGACAAGAAAGGAAGAAAAGACCAAAATGGATGTCAGAAGAGACTCTGAAACTTATTTTTGAGCAGAGTAGCTAAAGCAAATGGAAGAATGACAAGATAAAAGAGCTGAACAGAAGATTTCAAAGAACAGCTCGAGAAGACAAAGCCAATTACTATGATGAAATGTGCGAAGACCTGGAGTTAGAAAACCAAAAGGGAAGAACATGCTCAGCATTTCTCAAGCTGAAATAACTAAGGAAAAAATGTAAGCCTCAAGTTGCAATATTTAAAGGTTCTATGGAAAAAATGGGAGCTCTGGTAGCATAGTGGTTAAGACACTTGCCTGCTAACCAGAGGGCTGGCGGTTCAAACCCACCAGCCACTCCTCGGAAGGAAGGTTGAGCAATCCTACTTCCGTAGTGATACTGCCTCGGAAACCCAAGGAGGGGTCGCTATGAGTCGGGTTTGACTCGATGACACATAACAACAACAACAACAATAATGGACAAAATATTGAATGATGCAGGAAGCATCAAAAGAAGATGGAAGGAATACACAGAGTCACTGTACTAAAAATAATTGGTCGATGTTCATCCATTTCAGGAGATGGCATATGATTAAGAACCAATGGTACTGAAGGAAAAGGTTGAAGCTGCACTGAAGGCATTGGCAAAGAACAAGGCTCTAAGAATTGATGGAATACCTATTGAGATGTTTCAACAAGCAGATGCCCCACTGGAGGCACTCACTTGGTTATGCCCAAAGATTTGGAAGACAGCTAGCTACTTGGCCAACTGACTGGAAGAGATCCATATTTTTACCCACTTCAGAGAAAGATGATCCCACAGAAAGTGGAAATTATCAAATAATATCATTATATCACATGCAATTAAATCATACTGAAGATAATTCAAAAACGGTTGCAGCAGTATAATGACAGAAGAGCTTCCAAAAATGTAAGCTGGATTCAGAAGAGGATGTGGAATGATGGATATCATTGCTGATGTCAGATGGATCTTAGTTGAAAACAAAGAATACCAAAAAAGACGTTTACTTATGTTTTATTGACTACACAAAAGCATTAGATTGTGTGGATCATAACAAATTGTGTGTAACATTAAGAAGAATGGGAATTCCAGAACACTTAATTATACTCATGAGGAACCTTTACTTCAATCAGGAGGCAGTCATCTGAACAGACAAAGGGGATACTGCATGGTTCAAAATCAAGAAGGGAGTGTGTCAAAGTTGTTCACATACTTACTCAACTTATATGCTGTACAAATAATCTGAGAAGCTGGGTTATATGAAGAGGAATGTGGCATCAGGATTGGAGGAAGACTCACTAACAACCTGTGAGACACAGATGACACAACTTCCTTGCTGAAAGGAAGATGACTTGAAACACTTACTGATGAAGATTAAAGACTACAGTCTACAGTATGGATTACACCTCAATATAAAGAGAACAAAAATCCTCACAACTGGTCCAATAAACAACTTCACGTTGGATGGAGAAAAGATTGAAGTTGTCAAGCAGTTTATATTACTTGGTTCCACAATCAACACCAATGGAAGCTTCAATCAAGACATCAGATGACATATTGCATTGGGCAAATCTGCTGCAAAAGAACCCTTTCAAAAGTGCTGAAGAGCAAAGATGTCTCTTTGAAGACTAATATATATCTAATCCACGCAATGGTATTTTCAATTGCCTCATATGCATGTGAGAGCTGGACAATGAATAAGGAAGACTAAAGAAGAATCAATGTTTTTGAGCTACGGTGTTCGAGATGAATGCCAAGAGTACCATGGCCTGCTAAAAGGACTAACAAGTCTGTTCTGGAAGAAGTGCAGCTGGAATGCCCCTTGGAAATGAGAATGGCCAGACTTCCTCTCATCTACTTTGGTCGTGTTGTCAGAAGGAACCATTCCTTGGAGAAGGATGATTGGTAAAGTGTAGGGTCAACAAAGAAGGGGGACGCCCTCAATGAGATGGATAAATACAGTGGCTGCAATGATGGGCTCAAGTATAGCAAGGATTGTGAAGTTGGCAGTGACCATGCAGTGTTTCGTTCTTCTGTGCATAGGGTCGCTATGAGTCGGAGATGATGCAACAGCACCTAACAACAACAGGGAATGAGACTGTAAATTGTTATTGTAGTTAGTTGCCGTGTAGTAGGCTCCCATTCATGACGATCTTATGTATAACAAAATAAAACATTGTTTTAGCCACCATGTGAAATCTACATTATATAGGGCTTCCTGAATTTTTGCTGATCCTCCATTTTAGTAAACATGATATCCTTTTCTAAAGATTAATTTTTACTGATGATTCGTCTATAGTAAGCAACATGAATCTCACCATCCCTACTTCTAAGGAATATTCTGACTGTATTTCCTCAAAAACTCATCATTCTATTGAAGTCCACAGTATATTCAATTTTTTACCAACACTATGTTCCTTTTTCATTGTCCAACCTTCACATGCATACAAGGAAATTGAAAAGATCATGATTTGTATCAGGTGCACCTTAGTTTTCAAAATGACATGTTTGCCTTTTAAAAATTTAAGGAGTTCTTTTGCAGCAGAATTTCTTGATGCAATAGGTTGTTTGCTTTCTTGACTGCTGCTTACATGGATATTGATTGTTGATCCAAGTTGAATAAAATCCTTGACAATTTGTTTATTGTATTTCATGATGCAGTTTATTGGTCCAGTTGGAAGTACATTTGTTTTTTTAATGTTTATATGCAGTTATGAAATTACTACATGACAGTATAAAGACCAACATATAAAAGCCAGGAAAAGGAAGCTGTAAGGAAGAAACATAGGTGATACTTAATTTACCAAGTAGATTGAAGAAGAAAAGCCCACAGAGTGTGAGAAGGGGAAGCCAAAGTTAAAAGAATTTTTTTAAGTAATAATAAGATAGATATTTAAAAAAAAAAAAACACCACTACCCCATCCAATCAGTTCTAACGCATAGCAATCCCCATTGGGTTTCCAAGGCTGTAAATCTTTATGGAAGTAGATTGCCTCATCTTCCTCCCACAGAGAAGCTCCTGAGTTTAAACAGTTGACCTTCTTGTTAGCAGCCAAATGCCTTAAGCACTACACTGTCAGAGCTCCCTAAGGTATCTATGTATATATATACGTATATATCAAGATTAATGTAGCCTAAGAGGTACATATTTTGGAAAAACTTCAAGGAAAAGAAGGTGGAAAGGACTTCAACAAATTTAGAGTTCAAGAAATCATTGGTAAACTCCTAAAGACTACCTCAATGGAGGTAGTTTTCATAGATTACATGATTATATTGAAACTGAAAAGTGAATGCCAAGCGAAGAAGTGGTAACACTTTATATATTTGCTCTTTTTCTTTTTGCTGGGGGAAAAATGGTACATTGAAAGGAAGCATATAAGGTAAGACTGTAAAAATAGTTTGGGAAAAATATTTGTTGTGTTCTTAGACCAGTATAGTGATGATTGCTTTTGTTGTTTATTTTTCCTATCTGTGGAATAACATTCAGTCTCTGTGTGTGTGTATGTGTGTGTGTATAACACCTGCTGGCCATAGATATCTATATTGATATGTTCTACCACTATGAACTAGTTCATTAAATTGAACCAAACAAAGAAACAGAAAACTGCTATCATTTTTTTCCTTTAATTAGAAATATTCACAAGTTTCTTTAAGATTATCACCAAGTCCTTCCAGGTCTGCTACTAAATGTTGCACACTGGTCCTGCCACAGCAGCACTGTTCAATAGAGCTTGAAATTAGTGAGGGTGACTGAGGGTCTCTGACAGCTGGTCCAATCATGGCTGCCAATTCTAAGCAAACGGCACAAGCTATTTTGTTCACGGTAGAACTGGAGTTAGTGGAAATATTAAAGATATGTGAATGCCACTGTTTTGCAGTAATTGGCTCTTTGTGATTCATGCTGGCTTGTTTCAGAAATCTATAAATTGAAAGCTTAAAAGCCTTATTTCAGAAAATGTCTCTTTTCTTAAGTAATAAAAGAGATTAATTATCTATTGAAGTAACCAGCTTTTACTTTCAGTTATTGTGCATTTCTATATATGTGAAGCATTGCTTTTTATAAATTTTAGTTTTTAATAGTTAATTTATATGCTACATATATATGTACTTGTGTGTATACACACACAGTACACACACATATATGATATGTACATATAAGAGTGTGTACATACATACGTGTATGTGTATACATAATACTCATTTTGTTCATGTGAGTGTTTGTATTCAAATATAGCCTTCTGTCCATCTGCTTTTTCTCTGTAATTTTCCCTGGAAAACCATTAGGCATTTAAATCACTGGTTATACTTTTCTTTCCTTGGATTCATTTTTGTACACATAACCAAATTTTATTTGTTTGAAACTAACTTGTAAACGTGTACATTTGGCTGATAAAATATGTATAAACAGAATTACCTCTGTCAATCAAAGGAGAGATCTTTTGCTAAAAGTAACCGAATTAGTCCTTATAAAATTAAAAAAGTAGAAACTGAACACATAGATTTCAAAGTGAAAATCAAATCAAACTTGGAGTACTATCATATTTATCAAATCATCATGCTAAAAAAAGAAACTGCTTCTGAAATTAATGTACAATTTTTATGCTGTTATTATGCTAACACCCAGAAAACACTCACTGGCACTGAGTAGATTCTGACTCATAGTGACCTTTGTATCTTGATGCAGATTGATATAATCCTTTTAGAAAACATGTCAAACTATTTTAAGAAATTTAAATATACTTGTATCTTTGACTTCCTAATCTTATTCCCGAGAATTTGTTATAAAAAAATAATTAAGAGATCAAGAAATTTTTACTGTGACTCTATAAATACAGCAATATCTATTGCATCAAAAGACTTAAAAACACAAAATGCAAACATTCTAAAACAATTATGTCAACAGAAGAATCTTATAAATTCAAAAAAGTAGTGCTTATGAGAACTAGGTGGAAATGGAGGAGGTTTGGTGGTGTAGTGGTTAACTGCTTGGCTGCTGACCAAAAAAGTCTGCAGTTCTAACCTACAACCAGCCACTTTGCAGGAGAAAGATGTGGCAGTTGGTTTACTTAAAGATTACAGCCTTGGAAACCCTCTGAGGCAGTCCTATTTTGTCCTATCGGGTGGCTGTCAGTCAGAATTAAGTTGACAGGAACAGGTTTTTTTTTTTTTTTTTTTTTCCCCTCAGGTGTCCATGTGAGAATGTTTGGAATACACTAGGTGAAAAATATAAAGATTATATAGACTATGATGAGAAGTTTATCTAACAGTATTCATTTGAAAGCAAATTGAAAGATAAAATAAGAAATGAACATGTTTTTCAGAAATATGCTTTTATATTACATTTAAGTAAAGGAATTGGTTGTCTGAGATTTTATAGAACATTTATTGTACATAAAAGTGGAAATAATGTAATGAATTTTTTTATTTTTCATGATGAAATGTATATTCCTACCTCACAACATACACAACAACCAATTCTAGAAAGATGAAATATTTAGTGTACAAGACAAATTTACAAACTGTTAGGAGAAAATATTGGGAAATATCTTCATTTGCCTCAGAGTAAGAGTTTCTTAAATATGACAATAGAAACCATAAAAGAAAGAGATGAATATATTTCACTTCATTGAAAATAAGAACCTACCTACTATTCACCAACCAATTTGCCATAAATAAAAGATTGAAAATACAAACTAATGAAAATATACTTTTTCATTTTTATTACTGACAATAGAAAAATGTCCATTATTTTTAAATAACTCTGTACAGTAATAAGAAAATAAGCAATTTAATAGAGACAAGAAGAGTCAATAAGTATAAAAATATGTCCTACACCACTAGTAATCATGGACATGCAAGTGAAAACCACAATGACTTTCATGTTCACGTTTACAATTGGCAAAAATAAAGAAGTTTGACAATAATAAGCAATGGTAGGGTAAGAGGCACCTAAATTGCCATGAGTAGTTGATATGATTAGTTTGTGCTCCTGCAGAACTGTCCAAGATTGTGCATAGCAACATTACTCATAATAGAAGGAAAAGCACCCACATACTGCACAAATATCCATCATCAGAGCATGAATTAATAGTAGAACATTACATAAAATCAATTCTGTGCAACAATAAAAGTAAAGGTATTCCAATCAACATGAATCAATCTCGAAATGTTAAGTAAAAAAAGCAAGTGATAGAAGAATATATAAATCACGATTGCATTTATATAAAGAATAATAATGAAAAAAGCATTTTTAACAAAAACTTTTTGATGGCTAAGAGTAAAAATTTACATAATCAAGAGTACTCAGTGATTCAAAATAATAAATTTCTTACATTTTGTGATAGATAACACTGTTTGCATTGTTATTTTTCTATTTTGCAATGTAC
>NW_006921674.1:183521-192063 GCF_000298275.1 Orycteropus afer afer | reverse complement strand
GTATATGTGAACTGCTGTATGAAAAGTGAATTTACTCTGTAAATCTTCACCCAAATCCTAATAAAAAAAAAAAATTGTTTAACTCAGATAATTCAAAAATGGTTGCAGCAGCACATTAACAGGGAACTGAAAAACTCAAGTAGACCTTGCAGAGGATGTGGAACTTGGGATATCATTGCTGATGTCAGATAAATCTTGGCTGAAAGAGAGAATACCTGAAAGATGTTTACCTGTGTTTTATTGACTATGCAAAGGTATTTTGCACTGTGTGGACCATAATGATTTATGGATAACATTGCAAAGAATGGGAATTCTAGAATAATAAATTGTACTCATGAAGAACCTGTACATAGACCAAGAGTCAGTCATTCAAACAGAACAAGGGAACACTGTGTGGCTTACAATCAGAAAAGGTGTGTTAGAGTTGTATCTCTTCACCATACTTATTCAATCTATATACTGAGCAAATAATCTGAAAACCTGGCTTATTGCAGAAGGTAGCATCATCATGACTGAGGAACACTTGTTAATAACCTGCAATATGCAGAAGACTCATCTTTGTTTTCCTAAAGTGAAGAAGACTTGAAGCATTTACTTATGAAGATCAAAGACTACAGCTTTCACTAAGGATTATACATCAACATAAAAGGAAAAAAAAAAAAAAGTCTTTACAAGTGGACCAATAAGGAACTTTATAAAAAAAAAAAAAACAGAGAAAAAATTGAACTTGTCAAAAACTTCATTTTACTTGGATCCAAAATCAACACCCATGAAATAGCAGCAGGAAATCAAACAACTTATTTATTGCATGTGGCAAATGTGCTGCAAAAGACCTCTTTAAAGTGTTAAAATGAAAATATGTCACCTTGAGGATTAAAGTGTGCCTGACTCAAGCCATTATATTCTTACTCACCTCATATGCATGCAAAACCTGGACAATGAATAAAGAAGACTGAAGAAGAATTGATGCATTTGAATTATGAGATTGAATGGGAATATTAAATATATTGTAGATTGCCAAAAGTATGACAAATCTGTCTTGGAAGAAGTACAGCCTGAATGCTCCTTGGAAGGGAGATGATGAGAGTTCATATTACACACTTTGGACATGTTATCAAGAAGGACTTGTCCCTAGAGAAGGACAAAAAAAAAAAAAACCTCACTCCCATCGAGTCAGATCCAACTCAGTGACCCCACTTGGGTTTCCAAGTATGACTACGGAAGTAGATTGCCCAATCTTCCTTCTGAGGAGTGGTTTGAACCACAAACTTTCTGGTTAGTAGTCAAATGCCTTAGGCACTATGCCACCAGAGCTCATACTTGGTAAAGTAGTATTGCTGTTGTTAGGTGCCGTGGAGTCCTCTCTCTCATAGCGACCCTATGCACAGCAGAACAAAACCTGCTATGTCATGTGTCATCTCCATGATCCCAGCTATGCCTGAGCCCATTTTTGTAGCCACTGTGTCAGTCTATCTTGTTGAAAATCTTCCCCTCTTTCATTGACCTTCCACTTTACCAAGCGTGATTTCCTCCTGAAAGGAATGGTCTGTTCTTACAACATGACAAAAGTAGGTGAGACGAAGTCTAGCCATTCTTGCTTCCAAGAAGCATTCTGGCTACACTTCTTCCAGGACAGATTTGTTACTCTTTTTAGCAGACTATAGTACTTTTAGCATTCTTTGCCAGCTCCACAACTCAAAAGCATCGACTCTTCTTCAGTCTTCCTTATTCATTGTCTAGCTCTCACATGCGTATGAAGCAGTTGAAATTACCATGGCTTGTGTCAGACACACTTCAGTCCTCAAGGGGATATCTTTGCTCTTCAGCACTTGAAAGAAGTCTTTTCCAGCTTATTTGCCCAGTGCTATATGTCATCTTGTATCTTGGCTGCTGCTTCCATTGGTGTTGATTGTAGAACCAAGTAATATGAAGTCTTTGACAACTTGAATCTTCTCTTCATTTATAGTGATGATGTTTATTGGTCCAGTTGTGAGGATTTTGTTTTCTTTATATTGAGGTGTAATCCATACTGCAGACTGTACTCTTCAATCTTCATCAGTAAATGTTTCAAGTCATGCTCATTCTCAGCAAGCAAAGTTGTGTCGTCAGTGTATTGCAGGTTGTTAATGATTCTACCTCCAATCCTGATGCTACATTCTTCTTCATATAATCCAGCTTCTTGAATTATTTGCTCAGTGTGGGGATTGAATTAAAAAAAATAATAATAATAACTCACTGCTGTCAAGTCAGATCCTACTTCCAACTCATAGCAACTTGGGTTTCCAAGGCAGTATCACCATGGAAGTAGATTGCTCAACCTTCCTTCCAAGGAGTGGCTGGTGGGTTTGAACAACCAGCCTTCTGGTTAGTAGTCAAATGCCTTAGGCATTAAGCCACCAGAGCTCCCAGGGATTGAGTAAGTATGGTTACTCTGTTCTTGATTTTAAAACATGGAGTGTCCCTTGTCTGTTTGAAAGACAGGCTCCTGGCCTATGTAAGTGTTCTGGAATTTCCATTCTTCTCAATGTTATCTGCAATTTATTATTATCCACACAGTTGAATGCTTTTGCATAATTAATAAGACACAAGTAAACGTCTTTCTGATATTCTTTGCTTTGAGCCAAGATCCATTTCACATCAGCAATGATAACCCCTGCTCCACCTGCTCCACGTCCTCTTCTGAATCCAGCTTGCATTTCTGGAAGCTCTCTGTCAATATACTGCTGCAACCATTTTTGAATTATCTTCAGTAAGATTTTACTTGCATGTGATGTTAATAACATTGTTCAATAATTTCTACATTCTGTAGGTTCACCTTTCTTTGGAATGGGTACAAATATGGATCTCTTCCAGTCAGTTGGCCAGATAGCTGTCTTCCAAATCTGACATAGCTGAATAACTGTGTCCAGTGCATCATCTGTTTGTTGGAACATCTCAACAGGTATTCCATCAATTCCTGGGCCTTGTTTTTTGCCACTTCCTTCAGTGAAGCTTCAACTTATTCCTTCAGTACCATTCGTTCTTGATAATATTCCAACTCCAGAAATGAATGAACATCAACCAGTTCTTTTTGGTACACTGAGTCTGTTTATTCCTGTGTATTCTTCTTTCAATGTTTCCTGCATCACTCAATATTTTTCCCATAGAATCTTTCAATATTGTATCTCAAGGTTTAAATTTTTTCTTGAGTTCTTTCAGCTTGAGAAGTGCTGAGCATATTCTTCCCTTTTGGTTTTCTAACTCCATGTCTTTATACATTTCATTATAGTAATTGGCTTTGTCTTCTTGAGCTGCTCTTTGAAATCTTCTGTTCAGCTCTTTTATCTTATCATTTCTTCCATTTCCCCTCCATTCCAGGACAAGTTTCAAAGGGTCTCCTGACATCCATTTTGGTCTTTTCTTCCTTTACTGTCTTTTTAATGACCTCTTGCTTTTTTTATGGATCATGTTCTTGATATCATCCCACAATTTCTCTGGTTTTTGGTCATTTGTGTTCCATACATGAAATCTAATTTTTAGATGGTCTCTAAATTCAAGAAGGATATCTTCAAGGACCTATTTTGTTTCTCGTGGGCTTCTTTTAATTGTCTTCAGCTTCAGCTTGAACTTGCATATGAGTAGTTGATGGTCTGTTCCACAATCATCTCCTGGCATTTTGGCTGAAGATATTGAACTTGTCCATCACCTCTTGCCACATATATAGTCAATCTGATTCCTGTGCACTCCATCTGGCAAAGCACATGTGCATAGCCACTGTTTGTGTTGTTGAAAAAGGGTATTTGCAATGAATATGTCGTTGGTCTTGCAAACTTCTATCATGCCATCTGCAGTATTGTTTCTGTCACCAAGGCCAAATTTTCCAAATACCAGTGATTTTTCTTTGTTTCCAACTTCTGCAGTCCAATCACCAGTGATAATCAGCACATCTTGATTGCATGTTTGGTCAATTTCAGACAGCAGAATTTGGTAAAATATCTTCAATTTCTTCATCTTTGTCTTTGGTGATTTGTGTGTAGATTTGAATAACGGTAGTATTAACTCACTTTCCTTGTAGGCATATGGATATATCTTATCACTGACAGCATTGTACTTTAGGATAGATATTGAAACATTCTTTGTGATGACGAATGCCACTCCATTTCTCCTCAATCTGTCATTCTCAGAATAGTAGATCATATGGTTTTCTGATTCAAAATGGCCAAAACTGTCCATTTCAGCTCACTAATGCCTAGGATATCAATCTTTATATTTTCCATTTCATTTTTTACTGCCTCCAATTTTCCTGGATTCGGACTTCATATATTCCATGTTCTGATTATTAGTGGATGTTTGCAATTGTTTCTCCTCTCTTTGAGTCATGCCACATCAGCAAATGGAGGTACCAAAAGCTTTATTTGACTCATATCATTAAGGTTGGTTCTACTCTGATGAGGCAGGTCTTTCCCAGTTGTATTTTGAGTGCCTTTCAACCTGAAGGGCTCATCTTCTGGCACTGTATTGGATAGTCTTTCAGGGTTATTCATAAAATTGCCCAATAATGTATCAGACAGTGTTTCTCTGCTGCTCATAAGATTTTCCCTGTTCAATTATTTGAGAAGTGAATGGCCTTTTCCTTCTTCTGAGTCTGTCTGAGTCTGGATGCTCTGCTGAAACCTGTTGACCATGGGCAAACCTGCTGGCACTTGAAACACTAGTGATGCAGCCTCTAGCCTCACAGCAACATGCAAGCCACCACAGTAGGGCAAACTGACAGACAAGTTCATCTCTCTTATCTATTGCAAACCTCTCTGTCCACTTCCTGGCCTTCCCCCCCTACCTGTTCCAGCTGTCAGCCCTGGCTTCTTCCCACTGCTTCCTGCCTTGCATGAGATCTCTCCCTGGTAAAGTAGAGGGTCAGAGAAAAAAAAAAAAAAGGAAGACCTTCAACAAGACAGTTTGACACAGTGGCTGCAACAATGGGCTCAAACATAGCAATTATTGTGAGGATAGCACAGGACCAGGTAGGTTTCCTTATGTTGTGCATAGGGTTGGAGTGTATGAAACTGACTTGATGGCACCTAGCAACAGCAACAATTTTTTAATCAAAATTTACCTATATTATTAATTCTGCCATAATTAATGTCTAAATGAAGCCCATATTTTAACAAAGATACTGGCAGTTTTTCAATGTCATATTCTTATGTGATCACAGAAATCTTCTCCAATAAAACTAGTTAAAACTGTAGCCCAATGCATTGCATAGTTTAGCATTTTCCCAGTTTATGCATTTCACAACAAAGTATTGCACCTCATAAAACAAAACAAAACAAAACACAAACTCACTACTGTTGAGTTGATTCTGACTCATAGCGACCCCTCCTTGGGTTTCCTAGAAGGTATCTCTACGCAAATAGATTTACCTTCTGAGGAGTGGTTGGTGGGTTTGAACCACCAATCTTCTTGTTAGCAGTTAAATGCCTTAGTCACTACATCACCAGAGCTCCTTAGTTACCCTGAAGTTCCACCATCATCTCAGCTATTAAATGGGAGCCATATGAAGCTAAATATGGCAGACTGCTAGACATGTGCCATGGCTAGCCATTTGTTTTCTTATCCATTTGTAGCCACACTGTAACTAATAATTAAGATTGTGTGTCAAATTGACTGGACCATCGTTCTGAGAGGCTTAAGCATTTATGGTGTGGTCATTCCCATGATGAAATCTGATGTATATGCTTTAAGAAGTCAATTAGTTGAAGGGGAGTTTTCTTAGGGTTGTAACCTGTTTCCAATATATATGTGGACATCTTGGAAAATTTGGGAAACTTATGTGCATTCTGGATCTTGTCATGCTGCCTACAACAGTCTTGTGAGCCAACAAGCCACCATTTTGCCTGCTGATCTTAGATTGGTCATCTGCTAAAGTTATCAGCCTGTTATACCACCTGCCATTCTTTGAGCTCATCAACCCCTACAGCTGCATGAGTCAGGAAAATCCTCCAGCTTGACATTTGAATGAAGAGTTTAGGGTTTGCCAGCCTCTATAACTGTGTGAGTCATTTGCCTAAGATAAATTGCCCACCCCACCCCCCTATATATATAAGTTTAGTGGTTTTGCTTCTCTAGAGAAGCCAGCCAAAGGCCATAACTAACATTCTGAAAACTTGGCAGTTTGAAACTATCAGTCACTCCTTGAGAAAGAGGTATGGCAGCCTGCTTTTGTAACAAGTAACAATTTACAGTCTTGGAAATGGTATAGGGCAGTTCTACTCTGTCCTATAGATCTATGTGAGTTGGAATTGATTCAATGGCAAAGGATTTAATGCTTTTATGACTCTTGGGACTTATAGTGTTGTGGTGCAGTGAATTACTTGGTATGGCTTTTTTAGCCATGTTGTTGTTGTTGTTATGTGCCATCGAGTCAGCCCCAACTCCTAGCGAACCCTCCTTGGGTTGCCGAGGCAATATCACTACGGAGGAAGATTGCCCAGCCTTCCTTCCGAGGAGTGGCTGGTGGGTTTGAACTGACAGCCTTCTGGTTAGCAGTCAAGTGCCTTAGGCACTATGCTACATGGTCTTTGTAATTCCCACCTGATTAGGTGAAACCATGCAAATAAGGTGTGAAGAACCCTGATAGGGATTGGTTAGTTTTGTCACTCTGCCAGGCTTAAAATGAGCACTTCTAGAGGCAGAGAGGGAATCTCACTGCCCTCAAGAGAGAAGAGCTGGGGGTGAAGTGGAGAGGATTATTGGACATGAGATCTCTGTGCTAGGCTTCTTTGGCTGAGAGATGCCCCAGCAGAGAGACACCCCAGCACAGAGATGGTGACAGTGGAACCAAGAGGCATGAGACAGTGTGTCAGGTTTACCTGGCCCACACAGGTGGAGGCCAGGATGAGAGGCCAAGGGCCAGAGAGGAGTATCTGAGGGCATAGCAAAGGGAGACTGTCCTGATCGAAGAATTGTATCCTGAGATTTTCCTGAACCTGAATTGTAGCCTTCTACTTCTCTAATAAACCCCATAATCAGGAATATTGTCTCTGAGTTCTCTTAAGCCATTGCTACAAGTTCTTGAACCCAGCAGAGAAGTAGTGAGTGCCATGGGAGGGTTGGTTGGTGTCAAAGTTGATAAAAACTCTGGTGTGTGGTGTGGCATGTCTGGTCTCATGGGAATAAGCCTTGGGCTGCTGCTGATGCTTCTGTCCTCCGCTTGTCAATTTAGAGAAGGTCAGAAGATGCCGCCTTCATGTCCTTTTAGCAAGTTTTCATCTATATTTATTGCCTCTGGTTTTTCATGGGAAGCTTCTATCCCACTTTTAGTTTGTGCTGCAATCTGGTGGGGACCTCTATAACTGCTTGGATATGAAGAAACAGGTCTCATCTCAACAACCCCAGCATCAGAGACCCCCTGGGAATATGTGTGCCACTAATTATATCAATTGTCATATTACCTCAAAAGTTTTTTTTTTTTGTCAAATTATTTTTGTCATTCAAAATGCTTTTCATTACTGAAAATACATGGTTTCAACAAAAAATACAAAGCAGAAAACAATTCAGTTTTGAAAGAGTTAATGGGATTTTTCTCTCTAATGTGACTGAAATTGGACTATGTTTTAAATACCTACCCTGCTTAACTCCATCTTTGTTATTCCTTTTGTTCAATTTAGATACTTATGAAAAGCTACGTTTCCACATTTTGTATGTAGCACATATACTTAATTTAATCTTCTCAATGCCATTAAGTTAAAACTATTATTATTCCTATTTGATAGATTAGGACACTGCAGCTTAGAAAAGTTTAATAATCCCACAGAGTTTTTCACAGCAAAGAATTGAGGGTGTTAGGATTTGAGGTCAAGCAATTCATATCTTAAGCTGTCAACAAGTCTGCTTTCTTCTGCACAGTAAAACAATTCTAAGTGCTAAAAATCTCAGAAAATGGAAAACAAAATAAAACAAAACCCAGTAGTAGACTACAAAAGGCATGAATTGCACTTAAATAAAATGCAATTCAAAATGCAAATGTTCCTTTACTATTATGAGACTATGGGAGTCAAGGAGGAGTATGTAGTTAACACATAATGTATCCCTAGTTTTCTATGTTTTAAAAGAATGTCTGTAAGTGTGATTTGTGTATTACCAGGGATAGAATGTTATAATCAACATAATATCAGCAAAAGATGAATTTGGATAGCTATTGCTTCATATAAACCATTAATTTCTCTGTTTATTCTATCAAAATATAAAAAGGGAATGTTTTCCATCAAGAGAGAAAAGGAAAAAAAAATTACAGCCATCATCTTATGTATAGAGCTATGATGCCATATCAAATTGTTAACCTCAGCACAGATGTTTGAAACATTGATATTGTCTAAAGGATCCAGAATTACTCTCAATTACCTTTGCCTACTGTTCTGGTTACCCAGTGCCACTCTGACAGAAATATAGGACTGGGAAAGAGCTGAAACATCTGAGTAAACCCAGCCTTACTCATATGGAAAAGAGAAAGCTTTTGAGACCTTCATTTGCTGATGTAGCACCACTCAAATTGAAGAGAAACAGC
>NW_006921674.1:171039-180951 GCF_000298275.1 Orycteropus afer afer | reverse complement strand
TTGTAAGAAGGGACCATTCCCTGGAGAAGGATGTCATGCTTGGTAGGGTGGAGGGTCGACGAAAGAGGGGGAGGCCTTCAACAAGATGGATTGATATGGTGGCTGCGATGATGGGTTCAATATAGCAGGGATTGTGGGGCTGGCATGGGATCGGGCAGTGTTTTGTTCTGCTGTGCATGGGGTCACTATGAGTTGGAAACGACTCCACGGCACTTAACAACAACAACAACAACAACATTACCAAACCACAGTGCAAACCATTAATTTAAGCTCATTGAAAGCCTCAAGTTCAGCAGAGGATGGCAGGCTGCTGAACAACACACAGCTACATGCATAGTCCAAGCGTGCCATAAGCTAGAGACCATTCATAAAACTGTTTCTTATATACAGGAAGCAGACCACATACCCAAAGCAGCTATTCATGTGCTGCAATAGATTCTACCATGAGTTCATTACCAATCTCACCATGGGGAATAACTATATTCAGCTGCCCAGCCACTCAACCAAGGCCAGTCAAGTTGACACACAAACGTAACCACCACACCTACTTGACAGAAGAAGTAAATAAATAAATAAATCTGCAAAAAGAGTATAAAAGACTTGATGTAATATGTTGTCATTGCTGTGGGGTGGATTTCAACCTATAGTGGCCCTATATGACAGACTAGAACACCCCTGGGAACAGATTGCCAGGTTTTGTCTCCCACAAATGGGTGGTACATTCAAACTGTTAACTGTTTAGGAACTGAACACTTAACCATTGCACCACTAGGGCTCCTTGATGTAGTATATAAAGAAGGAAACACCCAACTACATGACATTCTGGAAAAGACAAATAATAGAGACAGCAAAATGATCAGTAGTTTCAGGAGTTCAGGGGCAAGGTGGGGGGATGAATTGGTGGAGCTCAGGGCTCTCTATATGACAATCTCCTCTATATGACACTGCAGTGTTGGACACAAAGTATGCATTTGCCAGAGCTCATAGGACTATACAGCAGGAAGTGTAAACCTTAATGTAAGCTTTGGACATTAGTTAATAATATTGTATCAATATTGGTTCAACAGCAAAAAATGTACCACAAGAATGAAAGATGTTAATAATAGGACAAACTATGTTCAGAGAGCAGAAGGGGCATGTGAGAAATCTCTGTACTTCTCATTTTTTGTAAATATCGAACTGCTCTACAAGATAAAGTATATGTTTAAAAGAAAAAAAAAATGGGAAGAAAATTAAATAATTACTCTAGTAGTGATTTTGAAAAAAGAATAGCATGAATTTAAGCCCGTATCTCTCTTGCAGAGTTTACAAATCAGTTATCCTTGAGTTTATTCAGACTCATAGAGACCACGTTTCAGATGATAATTGTGCCTCACGGAATTATTAATGGTTATGATCTTTCAGAAGAAGACCAGGTGTCACAGTGGTTAAGCACTTTGCTACTGTGGTGATTAAAGTTGTGCCTCAACTTGGATGGGCCATGGTTCTGAGGGTTCAGTAGCCATGTGTAATTATTCCCCAGTATGAGATTAGAATCACCTCCATGATGCAATTTGCAATAAGACATCAATCAGTGGAAAGGGACTTGCCTTTGGGGTGTGGACTGCTTCTAGTATATATGGAAAAGCTTTGAGAAATGTCTTGAGCTTTCTGGTATCTCTGCATTTGGTCAAATGTTCATATCTAGTTCCTGAACTTGAACCAGTGGCCTGATGTGTTGCCTGCTAATCTTGGGATTGTTCCTGGACTTGAACTAGTGGCCTGCAGTGTTTCCTATTGGTCTTGGAATTGTGCCATTTTACCTGCCAACCTTGGGTTCATGAGCCTCAGCAGCAGCCAGCTGCCTGAGTTAGGAGATACCTCCAGCTCAAGGGGGCTTGGAGTAAGAGACAGAGCTGAAGCCCAAGATGCAGGGACCTTCACTTAGCCCCTAAAGCTGGCTCTCTGGATGTGGCCTTCTAGTCTCCTAAACAGTAAGATAATATATTTCTGTTTGTTAAAGTCATCCGGTTGTGATATTTCTATTATAGGAGCACTAGAGAACCAAGATAGCTACTAACTGAAAGGTGGGTAGTACAAACCCACCAGCTGCTCTGTAGGAGAAAGATGTAACAATCTGAGATTAAAAGCTTGGTAACCCTGTGAGGCAGTTATACTCTGTCTTATAGGGTCACCATAAGTTGAAATCGACTTGATAGCAATGGGTTTGATCTTTTATAAGTTGATCATTAGATATTTCTTCTGAGTCTCTTCTGATGAATTTAGTTAGTAGCTCTTAACCATTTGCACCACCCAAGGCTTCTATTATAGTAATGAGTGGTATCATGCACATGAGTGGTAACATTGGTGAAAGGGGCAACCTTAATAGAGCCAAATAACAAAATTGGAATTCCTTCATCTACTTCCAAAAATCTTTCTGTGCTGTTTATGGTATAGCACGGCTCTGTACTTATGACACATTTTGAAAGAAAGACTAATTTTTTCTCTTATCTTATCCAATAGCAATACAGGCTCTAGAAACATCACTCCATTTCCTACTGGTGTAGTCTAGGCAAGATCCAAAGCCATCTTCCTCTCTGGGACTTCTGGGAGTCAAGGATCTCCACAGACACCAAAGGGGTCTCTTGCATCCCGCCATCTTTGCAAACCCAAGGGACTCTGTGCTCTTGGATTTTGATCCCAGTCTTTTAGTGTGCTTCTCAGAGACCTTTATTAAGTCTTTCTGAGTGTAGGTTTTACTTTTCCATGTGAGAACTATTAATGATTTATTTCTGTATGCATTTGTTTGAAGATTGTATTTTAGCACTTCTAGGATTATTTGATTATATCTGCAGATTTATAATTTTAAGAGAAATTATCCATTCTGAACTCTGGCCTAATAAGTTTTTCTTTGACATTTATTTTTCCTCTTCTTTCTCTATCTGCTTGTCTCTTGCAAAGGTCTTACTTTGCCCCCATTGGTGGCAGTGGTGTGGGGTTTTGTTTCAGTCTTTTGCAAGAGATTGTTTGTCTCTGCTAGTGGCAGTAGTATGAGACTCTGACTAAGTTTCACTGTTGCCATTTTATGTTTTTTGTGTGTGCATGTTTTGGGTGAAGTCACCAAATCTTGCAAAAAATTTTGTAGGGGAATGGGAAACTTCCATCCTATTTCCTAGAAACTTTGAAACACGCATTGTTGCTTGCTAAGATGGAGAATGCCACGTCTCAAGGTTAGACTGGACTTCTCTCAAGTACTCCAGTGGTTTACATATATAAGCCTCAGGGCTCCCTTTCTATTTTATGTAGTGGACATTAGCATATCATCACCAAAGGATTTTTTTAGAAAGACATCAGCCACTGTTAGATGAGGATTGTTGGACTAGATCTGACAAAGATCTCTGGTAATTTTAAGATTGGTTGACCTAACTGAAACAGCTTGAAATTATGTTGGTACTTGTGTAAGTCTGTGTGTTGCCTTGTTTTGTGTTGTAGTGTTTTAAGAATGTTATACTGATGTTCTTTCTAAGATGGAAAAAGCACAGGCAGAGACCTTATAAGTCTACTGTTTAAACTAACTTCAGAGACACAATGAGACTGTGATTTTCCCTTAAGATGGCATCCACCTTGATGAAATCTGTGGGGAGTCAGTTAGAAAAGTAGATGAGATTCTATCTTGAGGACTTCCATTCTAATTTAAAGAGCATTCAATCTGAGTTTCCTTTATCTTCCTCTGTGTGCCACCATGAGGTTGCTCTAAGCGTCAGCTCCAAATAAAATTGCTTCTTGCTACTGTCTTATGAGTTAGGTTTTCAGTAGCTACCCTAAGAAACTTTGATACAACTTGGTTTATTTGGAAAGTGTACTGAAAAAATTGTTTATTTTGATTGGTATAACAAGGCCTTAAAAGAAACAAATTATTATAAGAAATTCATAATAAAGCATTCAAATTTGGATTATGAATATATAATTTTTATATCTGGATGGTATTGTTAAATTAGATAATATTTCTTTAAGAAACTTGCTCAGAGTTGATCTAATGATAGACACTTATATGAATTAGTACTAACATTACAAAGAATTAATGAAATGAATTCTTTTTGACAAAAGTGTCGTTATGACAACCTTGAAGGTGAAATCTACCCAACTTAAGTTAAATATTATAGAAAGTGTTTTATTTAAGGAAAAGAAATGATATATCTTAAAGTGAAACTAGTAGCTAAATTGGTTATCTTTTGTCTTTAACTTGTAAATGGTCTAGTAGGATCTATTCTTATCCTTGAAAGTGAGCCCAAGGTAGGAGGGAAAGGCAAGATCAGGGCTTCTTTGGCTAGTCTCAGGTCATCTACATCTTAGGGAAGCTTTTGAAAGATCCTCTCAAACTAAGGGCAAACTTGTGGCAAAGTGCCTAAAACATTTAACTACTGACCAGAAGGTTGGTGGTTCAAACCCACCAGACACTCCTCTGAAGGAAGTTTGCTGATACCACCTCGGAAAGCTAAGGAGGGGTCACTATGAGTCGGATCTGACTAGAAGGCAGTGAGCTTGAGCCTCAAACTAAGTGTTGACTATTTCAGACAAAAGGAAATAAGGAAAAATGCTGTCTTACTATGTTGTTGTTGTTAGGTGTCATTGAGTCAGCTCCAATTCATAGTGACCCTATGTACAACAGAACGAAACACTGCCCAGTTCTGTGCCAGCCTCACAATCCTTGCTATTCTTGAGCCCATCATCGCAGCCACTGTGTCAATCCATCGCATTGAGGGCTTTTCCCTTCTTCATTGACCCTCCACTTTACCAAGCATGATATCCTTCTCTAAGGAATGGTCCCTTCTGACAACATGACCAAAGTAGATCAGACAAAGTCTGGCTGGCCATTCTAGCTTCCAAAGAGCATTTGCTGTGCTTCTTCCAGGACAGATTTGTTTGTTCTTCTGCAGGTCTGTGGTACTTTCAGTGTTCTTCGCCAACACCACAACTCTTATTATAGTTATCAGAAAATTTAGGTGGATCTTCATCATGGGGGAGCCATGGGCAGTTTCTCTCCATTGCAAGAGAACTCTACAAAGCCTAAACAGAAATTACACATGAAGTGGTCTTGGGAAATATTTCCACCTCAAGCCAGAGACCTGAAGTTATTATATTCATGAATTGATTATTTGGGCAAAAGCCTTATGATTTCTAAAACCAGTTGGCACAATCTGAAAGAGCTAAATTTAGATTTGGGAAAATAGGGAAAACAGTAAAAGTTTAAATGAAAACTTAGAATATTTAAGCAAGGTTTTTGAGCAGTAAGTATGTTTTTTGTCACGTGTAATTTTAAGATCTTTAGGTAATTTACTAATAATTGAGTTAAATATTTGTTTTAATTTAAAGGTTATATACTTTTGCTTTTTAGAGAAAGGATGTGTATATATCCTTTGTATACATGTATATGTGTATATATCCTTTGTGTTCATTTTGCCATTTAAAAGGTTATAAGATATATGCACCAGGCTGTTTAAAAGATGTATTAAAAGGAATTTATTTGATATGGTCATGTTTTTGTCTCTTTGGCTAAAGTTCAATAGTTTCAATTTTTTAGGAGGTTTCATGATAAGCAGCATATAAAACACCAAATTGTGTTTCTTGCAATTAAAATAACCAAATTTTCTTTGAATACTGGTTTGAAGAATGAGTTCATTCTTTTTATAATTTGGCCTCCAAGGCAAGGAGTGATTCCTGAATCAGACCAAGCCCTGTGGTTTTGAAAAATCGTTAAGGTTTTTACCTTCAGGATATTTATTTAAATAAGTTAGACATTGTTTCTCAGTAGCCTATAATAAACTCTGACAAACTTCATGAAAAGCCACAGGAGGTTTTTACTAAAAGAATGCTACAAAGTTTTATTTAATGGCTTATAGATTACCTGAGTGTACAGGTCAAGAGAAGTAGCTGATTTTCTTTTGGGTTAAAAATTTATACTAATGTTTTTTCCTGTGTTTTTGCCTAATATTAGACAACAAATGCATGATATTATGTCAAAATGTTAGTTAATTGCTAACTTGGTCACAACCTCTTTATTTGAAAGCAGCATTAAAGAAGGCAGTGGGACCAGGAGAATTACTCTACTTACAGGGGTTACTTCAGGTGTTTAGAGACTTGATAATCCTGGTATATAGTATTATGCCTCAAGAAAATTATGCATTATATTTAAAACTCTGAAAATAAGGTTAGTCATTATTTTTAGAGCTTTACTCATCTAACTTTCTTAAAAGCTTTGTTGACTTGCTGAAAAGCTTGATGGAAATATTCCAAAAGAAAGATGGACTGTATTGGACTAACGGAAAGTATTAGGATATTTTGAACATGATTCCTATTAGGATGAATCCAGATTTCCAGAACTCTGATGTAGAAGCTACTGATTTCACAGCCTGCACTGCAACTGATCCAGGATTCTAGGAAACAAAAATTAACTACACAGGACTAAGTCAACTGAAAGATTACTATGAGATCTGTATAGCAATATTGCTGATGTTTCAATATACTATTTTGGGGGTATAAGAAACCATTATTTCCTCCTTTCTTATTTTCTAATGGGTTTGTTGTTTTCACCTGCAGATTTTTACTGGCTCTTGTTACGCTATCCCTAGGTGTTTATATATAATCAATTAACCAACAGGAAAGATAAGGAACATGAGAGGGATCTAATCTTAAGAACCAGAAAAGAAACATTAAAGAAGATGAGAAAATTCTTAATGAACACAGTGGTATCAGCTACTGAAATAACTGGCTTTTGCATTAAAAGTAACTATATAGTCATCAGACCTGAAGTGAGTTTATATAACCCCAATTGTTGTTGTTGTCCTTACCCCCTGTCCCAAAGAGCCAATGATCATAACAAGTTGAAGAGAGAAAGCAAAAGGTTTATTGAGCATCAGTACCCAAGGAGACAGTGAGAATCGTTTCTCCAAAATGTCTGTCTCCCTGAGCTGGGGAATGGTTAGGGCTTTTAAAGGGAATTGGACTGAGAGGGGATAGGTTTTAGGAATGCTAATTTTCTGTGAGGAGGATAGTATGAGAGTGGGAATCTCCTGGCCTCTCCTCCTACAGGACTATCTCCATTTCTCCTTATCTTGGTTGCTCCAGGGTTCAGCGTCATCTTGTTCAGGCAATGGCTCTCAACTACAATTTAATCCTGCTTGTTAATTTGTGAGCTCTGGTGGCATAGTGCCTAAAACATTTGACTGTTAACCAGAAGGCTGGCAATTCAAACCCACCAACCACTCCTTGGAAGGAAGGTTGGGCAATCTACTTCATAGTGATACTGCCTTGGAAACCCAATGAGGAGTTGCTAAGAGTTGGATTCCACTGGATGGCAGTAGGTAGGTGGTGGGTCAGGTGGTAATTTGTAGAGGCAGGTTTCAGTGAGGGATTCGTTTAACTTTTTATTTCAGCCTTCCTCACAATTTTTTACCAAAGTTATAAATACCATAACAAGAGAAGTATCTATAATTTGAGCTGTATTTTTTTTTTTTTTAAATGATATTTCCTGGTAAGTCTCCCTAGGAACAGTTTTATACCTTAATAGATGAAGTTTGTAGTTTCTATTAATGCCAAATCTGAAGTTTCACAGAACATGTTTACATAAAAGTCATATGAAAACAGTTACAGATATATTTTACATGTAAACAAAGGCCTTGTGGAATTTGTTTGGTGTAAAGACCTTAAGATTCTATTTTAGTTTTATGGGTTATTTCAACAAATTGGTATAATACTTATAATGTCTCCAGATTTTTGGCTTTCATGCAAGTTGGGATAACCTACACAGGCCATAGCCCTTAACCTAACCTAACACAATGCCTTGGAGTTATATCTGACTCATAGCGACCCCTCCTTGGGTTTCCAAGGTGGTATCAATACGAAGCAGATTGTCCGCCCAATCTTCCTTCGGAGGAGTGGCTGGTGGGTTTGAACTGCCAATCTTCTGGTGAGCAGTCAAATGCCTTTGGCACTCTGCCACTAGAGCTTCTACTGCCCTTAGGTGTCTTTTTGAATCTCGAGCTTTGGAAAAACATTCCTAAAAGCCATTTTTGAGTCTAACAATGTTTCAGATAAACTGGTAAGACCATTTAGCTCTGAGCATTGTACTCTTTTGAAAAACTCACTCTGTCTAGATAAATAAAAAAATCAGAATGGGCATTTGGTTTAGAGTAAATCAGTAATTATTTTAATTTATCTTCAAGACAATGCTGTATGAAATGCCTGTTCAATAATTGTAGTCAAAATGTCACCCTCCTTGGTAGACAGAAAATTATGTATCTTGAAGAAATTAGGTTCTCAGGGGAGATCAACTTCACTTTGAGTGATCCTTTTTGGGAAACCAAATGGTTCATCTGATGTGACCTTGCCCTGCACTTACCTGAAATTTATGGTGATCAAAGAATTTCTATGGAAATTCATGATCAGAAGAGGGGAAAATATGTGAGGCCATCCCAAACCTTAGGACACTCAGTCTATCTAAAATGGATAATACAAGGTTTGACTCGACTCCAGTTTGTTTTGGTCTCTGCGTACTGCTTAAGGCATTTGACTGCAAATCAGCAGGCTGGGGATTCAAACTCACCAGGCACTCCTGGGAAGGAAGGGTGATACCTGTAGTGATATCAGATATCTGTAGTGATACCACCTCGGAAACCCAAGGAGGGGTTGCTATAAGTCAGAGCCAACTCAAAGGCAGTGAGTTAGTCATATATAATTAGCCCCATGGCCATGACTGAGAGGCCTCCATTCATATTTAGCTTTCTGTACTCTGTACATGCTGATGGCTTCCCTCACCCTGGATGACTGTCTTTGTCCTGTCTGAGGTTTAATAAAAGTTCTCCATTAAACCTGTTTGAATCTGAGGTCTCTTCTTTTATTACACTACCAAACCAAAATAAGGCAAGGTGTGTTTCTTTCCTGGGCTTCACTGGGAGCCAGCAGGGCACATTTTGGCCCAACCATTTGTTCTGGCTATTGTAATGCTAACACAAATTACAAAATGTGTCCTGTTAAATTTGTGGATTCTTTTTCTTCCTTTTTTTCCCCCACCTCTCCCAGAAGACATATTTCATCCTAAGATCTTGGTTTATGGCCTGGGAATAAAATTCAAAGAAATAATCACTAAATATTTGATGTTTTTATTGAAAAAGAAAATACATATATACTATTCTGCTATTGAAATAAAATCACAAGCCTGAAAAATTCACAAATAAAAGCACTTATTTTTAGTTTATTATTTTGTATATCTGATTTCCATTTCCATGGAAATACGTTAGAAATAAAACTGGACGCCAGGAGCAGATTGAACATACTTCTGACTTTGATAACTGTCAGTGGTGAAAGATGTTGCCAGTGTCTTATGAGATGGAGGAAAACAAAAAAAAAAAAAAAAAGAAAGAACGAAGACCACCATGATTCAATAGAACAGCATTTTCAGTTGTCAAAAATCTAAAGAAGACCTTTCAGAAAGTGGCTATCTACAAAAATATACTCCTTTCTCTTCAGGGCATTAAATATTTTGACTACCTTGTTACTGGAAACAAAGTTATATAAAATAGATTTATTTTTAACTAGTTTAAGTTAATTTCAGTAACTGGTTTAAGTTATTGGCAATGAACAGATTTTTTTTCTTAATTTTTACTTGAAATCAAATATGTAGAAATTCAGAGAAATATAGAAAATAACAGAGAAGAAGATAAATGCTCTCTCTGTGTCTCCATGCTGTAACCCCACTGTGGTGTAGTAAATTACTTAGTGTGGCTTTTCTACCCATAAGTCTTTGTAAACTCCAAGGTGGGAATTGCTATTAGCTACGGAGGAGATCCTGATTTTAAAGTCGCCCACCTGGGTTATTTCTGTTGGGCGTGGCACAATACAATGTTCTGGGAAGTTCCCACTCTCTCTCACGTGCTT
>NW_006921674.1:160516-170534 GCF_000298275.1 Orycteropus afer afer | reverse complement strand
CTGCCTTCCCCTTGTAGGGTTAGAGGAGGTCAGAACATGTGGCCTCCTTGCCGTTTTTGCACCCACACACTCAAACAACTAAACCTTCCCTAGGATGGGATACAGCCTCTAAGACTGCTGTTTAAATTTAAGAAATTTTTTATAGTGCTTGAAATTTTTTAGCGTAGGATTCCAAGTAGTGATCTAGACAAAAATAAAGAACAAACTACAGTATCTCACTCACAGCAGGAGAGGGTAATACATTTCTGCAATATCTAGTTGTATGGTCAGTAACTGCAACCTCCCAAAATGGCTCTCAGTTTCCATTTTGTTTACCACACTTGTAAGAACTACAAGCCATTGCCCCTAACCACCTTCCCTGTAACATATTAACAGATCCTTGGAATAGTTTTGAGCCATAAAGCTTGCTAAACAGCAGTGCCTTATCAGAGCACACAGGGGTGGTGTTCCTAGGACACTAGCCAGGGCCTCCTCCCAATAGGGACCTGGCACCACCAAATCTGAAGCCAATCACATAGCCCTTCATTCCCAGTCATGTAGATCCCATCCCCAATTCTTCAAACTCAGGTATAAATATCCCTACAAAGTGAGAGGGGGTTAGCGGTCATCTTGGATCCATCCTGGCCCACCACTGCTGGATGCTGAATTGCTAGCAACATTTGTAAGCCTGCTTTCTTTATATTTTAAATCCTTTCTCATCTGATTCTCTTTGTTTCTATTATGAATAAACATTCATGTCTTTGCCTATGCCTCCAGAGAAGTTTTTCTAATTTTGTTACCTACTCAGGAGGAACTTTTAACCTCCTTGGAAAGTTCACATAGCACTAGTGACACTTTTTTTCATAAGCAAGCCTTAGCCTACTAGAGATAAGAAATATTTGCTAAGTTGTGGAAGTACATGAAGAATTATATAGTCATTTAAAAACTATTTAGGAAATTATATTTCCTAATTAGTTAAAGGGAGCTCTGGTAGCATAGTGGCTAAGGCACTTGACTGCTAACCAGAAGGCTGGCGGTTCAAACCCACCAGCCACTCCTCGGAAGGAAGGTTGGGCAATCCTACTTCCGTAGTGATACTGCCTTGGAAACCCAAGGAGGGGTCGCTATGAGTCGGGTCCGACTCGACGGCACATAACAACAACAACAATTAGTTACAATTTAACTTTATCACAAGGTTGCCTAATTTCATGATAAGGCATCAGTAATGGGGTCAGAAAATCCATTACCATAGAATTTATTTTAAAGAAGAATTTTGAAAATTGTGAGTGTTGCAACATCTGGAGTGAATAAAGAATAAATATATAATTATGGTTATAGTTTGTAATTATTTTGTAATTCCTTCTATTATTCAGTGGCTAGATTTTCAAGGCATTAACGTCAACAGTTAATTGTCTAAAACTTACATAAATTTAACCTAATTCTGCAAAATAAAATATACTCTTTTGTTTTTCCTCATGGGTATGATTTTGTTATTCAGTATTTTTGAGTTATCGTGTGCAAAAAGTCCAATTACTAGTGGAATTATTATTTTTATGAGTCAAAAATAATAATGAAATTTTACTTAAGTTTTACTCTTCCTTAATTTTGTACTCTTTTTTCCTGTCCCTGAAGTATCATGTATCTGTTTATTATGCAATTATTTAACATTTTTATTCTGCAGCTGGTATTTTTTCCATATTTAATTTCATTTCTATAGTTATCTTAAAGTTGTGAAGCTCCAAAGACAGAGATTGTGCCAAAAAAATTCTTTCTCACAACCCTTAGCAAAAGGTCATATGAATTTACATCTTTGAATGATACTATTTATTATTGCATTTTAATGTAGGAGGATAATGGATTTTCTAGTTCTTTTCATCTTCTGCATTCATTTTAGGAATCCCTCTGGATTAAGAATACTCTCATTTTTTTAAAAACTGGGTATTTAAAATATTAGAACCCCATAAGCAGGAAGAGATAGTTACAACAACCAAAATTCAGAAAATTGAGGCCCAAACAAGCATATTGACATACATGAGGGCACTATTAATCCAAATATGTTTTTAAAACATTTAATAGCTTTACCCAAAGGGTTCTCAACTTTACTCTTATATTTTAACATGCACATGTAATGGGCAGTAATCACGGATGCAATTAGAGCAACTGATTGTGCAAGTGGCCATTCAATTACTTTCTTACAATTAAATCCTAAAATCAGACTGAACTGTGGATTATTCGAGTTTCAATTCTTAGACTCAACTTTTACATTTCAGTCAAAAAGCCATTGTTAACAGAACTTTCCCTTAGGAGTGGCTCCATTTGTTACCTATAACTTTATGCTTTTACAATTCCTATTATGAGTATTAAGAAAATATATTCAAGGATGACTTCTTAATATTCCCAAGTTCTTATTCTTAATTGAATTGGATATAATGCACATATTACTGCTAATGCATTTATTTATATATTTTTAATATGTGATTTAGCAATTCTGAAAACAAGATTTTTAGTCAATAATAAATGCATTATGCATATAATGTATTTGTGTGCACAAATGTTGGCATATATACCATATTCACTTCATCTTATTTTAATAGTCTAAAAATCTCACCATCCAAGAGTGTTTGTTCTTATTTGAAGTTCCTGTTACAAATCAGTATTAGCCACCTTAGTTCTTACAGATTGTGTTCCAAGAATATTGTTAGAGATATATGCTCTAGCATGCTTTTAAAATTCACATTTTAACTTTCTATTTTCTAACCTTCAAAAATCATTCTGATGGGGTTATATAAATAGTCGTTATAAAGTAGAAGGTTAGGATTTTTGGGCAGTGGAATTTTTGTATTTTGAATGGTAAACTGAAAAGTTTTATGAAAATAGAGATCCATAGAAATGCATTTATAGGAGCCTGCTAGGCCTCCAAATCTCTAACATTTATCTCAACTTCCATGTGCATATCCATAAAACACAAAAGCTTAGCCTTACTGTTATTAATATCTGTGATGGTATATCTGCCTGTACTTTGCCCTAATAAGTAAAGTGGCCTGTGTTCTCAGTTCAGAGATATATTGGAGAGACAAAAAGACAGAGAGAGAGTGAAGAGAGAGGTTAAGTGAAACAGGGAAGGGAAAAGAGAGAAAAAAAGAAAGAGACGGATTATTCCTCTTTCCCTTATGATCCTTAGATGTAATATGCAGATTTAGTTCCTTGGTTCCTTAGTTCTCCTCCACTCCTATTATCATAGTGATCTTGAGTTCATGCAGTTACACTAAATGGAAGAATTTGATTTGCTACAATTTTTTTAAATTCACTCTCAGAGCAAGATTATGATTCACCTACAATTTCAATTCAAATTCTAATCCTGTGTATCAAGAAAAAATAGATTTATATAGTACAAACATGTATAATGATTATAATATCATTTACTCTCTCATTCATTCTACAAATATTTATTAGTAGACTATGTGCCAAATATTGTTCCCAATTGTGAACCAAGACAGATGAGATTCCTATCCTTAAGGTACTTATATATTAGTGGAAAACACAAATAAACAAATGCTTATATCATAAAATGTCAATATTAGTGTTCTCAAAACAACATGGATAACAAGAGCAGGGAGAGGATAAAGGGAATGGTGAGGGCAAGCAATCTAAGGAGGTACCATTTGAGCAGAGACCTGAAAGAAGAGACAGAATGAGACAAGCAAATGCCTGAGGAAAAAACATTCCACACAAAAGGAAGAATATGTTCAAAATCAGAAACTAATGTGTTTGAAGAACACAAGCCCAAAATCTAACAGCTGGTACAGGCTAAGCCCAAATACAGTAACACCTGTGAAAGTCAGAATTCGACAAGACTGCCTCATTTTCCCTGGGAGCTCTGGTGACATAGAGCCTAAGGCTCTATGAGTGCTAACCAGAAGGCTGGTGGTTCAAACCTATCCACCACTCCTCGGAAGGAAGGTTGGGCAATTTACTTCCATTTTTCCTCCTCTGACAGGGTACAATCTTAACATTTTTCTATCAGTGGAAAATATTTGTATTTCCCTTCTCTGACAGGTTTCTACTGTATATAGTTTCCTGCTCTCACTGGTTTTATTGTATATTTCAGAAAAGGTGAGCTGTAACCAAATCACACAAGACTTGATAGGTTAAGTGAAGGAGAGCATATGTTACTCTAACGCGGGTAAGAAGCCTTCAGTGAGTTGTAAATGTGGAGTCTAGCTCTAGGCCAAAATTCTGTGCTTGATCTTTCAGACCTGACCATGGCAAATTACAAATGTTTTACTGGTCTAGACTTTTAAGGATAAAGCAGTCCTCCCATACAGAGAGGGTGCAGAGAATACATTGCAGTCACTTGTAGGCATTACAGTCTAGGACCCAAGAATTCCTGGGCTGGCCATATACCTAAGTATATCTATATTCATGTCTTCCATTTGAAGTGTCCTTAAAATGCGGATGGAGGGGAAGCTGAAACTCTGTTCAGGCACCTGCCAAAATAGTCTTACGGGGGGGAGGATTGGAGACACTTTTCCACTTATGTTTTCACCCTGTCCCTTCCTTACTCCTCCACCCCCATTCCTGCATTCATGAAACACAGCCCCCTTATGCTCAGCACTCATTCAACAACGAGCCTATCTTCTCTCTGTGATAATACATCTGCTTGAGCCAAGTTAAATTCCATAGAGAGAAAATGGAACAATGTGGGGAGCAGACACAATTTTTCTCTTTTTGACATCTTGCTTACATTATTCCAATAAGTAAATAAAGGCTTGACTATTACTTTCAGTTTGGTACCTTATCTTAGTTGATCAACTAGTAAGTCTCTCTAACAGTGTGGTGTGGTAAATTGCATGGTATGGCTTTTCTAGCCATAAGTCCTTGTAAACTCCATGGTGGAATTTACTGTGAGCAACTGAGGAGCTCCTGATTGTAAAAGTTATCCACCTGGGGTATTTCTGTTGGACGTGTCACAACACAATGTTCTGGGAGGTTCCCTTTCTCTCTCAGATGGTTAGTATTCTGATCTTATGATTGGTTAGTTTGGCCACTCTGCCAGGCTCAAAAGGAGGCCTCCTAGAGGCAGAAGTCCCTCTGACTACTGGGTGAGAAGGATGTACTGCTGAGAAGAAACATGCTCCTGAGAGACATGTGCTGCTGGGAAAAGACAAAAGAGACATGCATTGCTGAGAGAGACACCAAAGGACATGCACTGCTGGTAGAGAGACTGTGAGAGACTGTTGGGTGAGAGATGGCGGGCCGAGAGAGACTGAGAATTTTTTCTGAACTTGAATTGTAACCTGCTGCTTCCCTAATAAACCCCATAATCTGTGAGTTCTGTGTGGCCACTGCAGCGAATTATCGAACCCAGCAGAAAGGTGGTGGGTGCTTCGGCAGGAATGGTTGGTGAAAGGGGTGGAGGTGGGAGGCAGCATGTCTTGCCTCACAGGAATAGGCTTTGGGCTACTGATAGTGATTCTGTCTTCCTCTTGTACGGTTAGAGGAGGTCAGAAGATGTGTCTTCCTTGTCCTTTTTGCAAACAGTAAGACATGAGTGATAACATAAATAGTTCTTTAAAAAGTTCACTCTGACCCCTGTGTAAATTAAGAAGTTTTATCAGTGTAAACAGTGAGGCAAATTAGAATACCTGAAGTTGGCTTAGACTATAGTGGTGCCATGCAGAAGGTGAAAAGCAACCAGACCCCAGAACTAGAGTAGAGTTGACACTATGTGCTGCTGATGCTGCAATCAGGATCTTGTGTGTGATAGAAAGACAGGAATGGAGCTGTAGTTCAAGATCTTTGGCTTAAGCAACTGGACATGAGATAGTTCCATGGAGAGAGATTAAGACTGAGGTATGGGTCACAAGCTTGTGAGAAGGAGATAAAAGATCTTATACCGATAATTGATGTTCTATTCCACAGTCAGCTCCTGCCCTTGTTTTGGCTGAACATATTGAGCTTCTCCATCATCTTTTTCTACAGATGTAGTCAATCTGATTCCTGTGTACTCCATCTGGCTGGGTTCACATGTATAGCTATAGTTTATGTTGTTAAAGAAAGGTATTTACAATGAGTAAATTGTTGGTCTTGCAAAATTCCATCATGTGATCTCTAGCATCATTTCTATCAACAAGACAATATTTTGCACCTATCAATGATGCTTTTTTGTTTCCAAATTTTTCATTCTAATCACCAGTAATAATCAATATGTCTTTATTAGTCAATTTAAAACTGTCAGAGTTAGTAAAGATATTTAATTTCCTCATCTTTGGCTTTGGTGGTTGGTGCATAATTTTGAATAATAGTAATATTAACCAGTCTTCCCTGTGAGCATATGAATTTTATCCTTTCACTGACAACATTGTACTACAGCATAGATCTTGAAACATTCTTTGTGATGATGAATGCTGTGCCATTCCTCTTCAATTTGTCATGTCCAGCATAATAGATTATAGGATTGTCTGATTCAAAATGTCCAAAACCAGTCCATTTCAGCTCACTAATGCCTAGGATATTGATTCTTATGCATTACATTTCATTTTTGACAACTTCTAATTTTCTTAGATTCATACTTTGTACATTCCATGTTTCTATTATTAATGGATGCTTGCAGTTATTTTTCCCATTTTAAGTTGTGCTATATCAGCAGATAGAGGTCCTGAAAGCTTTATTCCATCCACATCATTAACATCAGCTCTACTTTGAGTAGACAGCTCTTCCCCAGTCATATTTTCCTAGTGCCTTCTGACCAGAGGGGTTCATCTTCTGGAACTGTATCAGACAATTCTTCAGAGCTGTTCATAAAGTCTTCCAGTAATCTATCAGGCAGTGTTTCACTGCTCTTCATAAGGTTTCATTGGCTAATTCTTTGATATAACAGGGAGATAGCTTTTGGGAGCAGAAGTGCATGAGAGGGAAGGACACAGGGAAGAGGTAACTATAGGGAGGAAGTGGTAAGAGAGTTGTTACATTGTGGGAAATTGCAGCCAAACTGTATATAAACTGCTGAATGGAAAATGAATTTGCTCTGTAAACTTTCACCCAGATCACAATATTTTTTTTTTAATGATATTAAGAAATTCCTTGAATCAAATGAGAATGAAAACACAACATAACAAAATCTTTGGGACATAGCAAGAGCAGTGATCAGAGAACAATTTATAGCAATAGATGCACAAATCAAAAAGGAAGAGCTAAAGCCAACACCTTAACCTAACATCTCCAACAATTAGAAGAAGAGAAGCAAAAAAGCCTCCAGTCACCAGAAGAAAAGAAATTATAAAGACTTGAACAGAAAAAAATGAAACATAAAATACAAAGATAATAGAAAAAAAAATCAACAAAGCTAGAAGTTAGTTCTTTGAAAAGATTAATAAAATTGACACATCACTGGCAAATTTAACAAAGAAAAAGAAGGAGAAGATGCAAATAACACAAATGAGAAATGAAAAGGCTGATGTCACAAAAGAACGAAAAGAAATAAAAAAGAATAATATCAGAATACTATAAAGAACCATACTGCAACAAATTTGAAAACTGGGGAAGAAATGGACAGATTTCTAGAAACACACTAATTACATAAATCAAGACAGAATGAGGTAGAAATTTGGAACAGTCCATACCAAAGGAAGAAATTGAGCAGGTCATAAAAAAAATTACCAATAATAAAAGTCCTGGCCCAGATGGTTTCACTGGAGAATTCAGCCACTCATTCAGAGAGGAGCTAACACCAATCTTACTCAAACTATTCTAGAGCATAGAAAAGGTGGAATCCTCTCAAATTCATTTTATGATGTAAGAATAACTCTGATACCAAAACCAGGCAAAGACACTACTAGAAAGGAAAACCACAGACCAATATCTCTCATGAATATGGATGCAAAAATCTTTTTAAAAATTAGCCAATAGACTCCAACAATATATAAAAAAATAATACATCATGACCAAGTGGGATTCATACTATGTATGCAAGGATGGTTCAACAGTAGAAAAACAATGAACACAATCCATCACATAAGTAAAATAAAGGAAAGGTATCACATGATTATATCAACAGATGAAGGAAAAGCATCTGATAAAATCCAACACCCATTCCTGATCAAAATAGAAAAATAAGAATAGAAGGGAAATTCCTCAACATGATAAAGGGCATAAATGCAAAACCAACAGCCAACATTATTCTCAATTGAGAGACTGAAATCATTCCCTTTTTGAACAGGAACCAGAGAAGGATACTATCCATCTCCATTTCTGTTCAACATTGTATTGGAAGTCCTACCCAGAGCGATAAGGCAAGAAAGCAAAATCACAGGCACTCAAATTGGTAAAGAAGAAGTAAAACTATCCCTATTTGCAGATGATATGATCCTATACATAGAAAATCCAAGAGACTTAGCAAGAAAATTACCTGAACTAATTGAAAAATGTAGCATAGTGGCAGGATACAAGATCAACATACAAAATTCAGTTGAATTCCTTTATGCCAGCAAAGAGTTCTCTGAAAAGGAAATAAGGAAATCAAGACCATTTACAATAACTACTAAAAAGACAAAATACTTGGGAATAAATCTTTCCAGGAACACAAAGACATATACAAAGAAAACTACAAAACACTACTTCAAGAAACTATAAATGGAAGAACATACCACGCTCATGGATAGGAAGATTGGTATTAAACATAGTGAAAATGTCAATACTGCCCATAGCAACCTATACATTAGATACAATCCCAGCCCAGATTCCATCAACATTCTTTAAAGACACGGCAAAACCAATCATTAATTTTATATGGAAAGGAAAGTTACCTTGGATAAGCAAAGAACTACTGAAGAAGAACAAAGTAGGAGGCCTCACCCTCCCAGATCTGAAAACCAAATATATAGCCACAGTTGTCAAAACAGCCTGTTATTGGCACAATGACAGACACATAGACCAGTGGAACAGAATTGAGAACCCAGAAATAGATACATTGACTTTTTGTCAGTTAATTTTTGGCAAAGGACCAAAATCCATCCAAATGGTGCTGGCAAAACTGGATATCCATTTGCAGAAAAATGAAAAAAGACTCATACATCACACCATACACAAAAATTAACTCCAGATGGACCAAAGACTTAAATGGGAAACCTAAAACTTTAAAGTTCATCAAAATAAAAATAGGGGCAAATTCAAGTTCCTGATTTATGGCATAAATATATCAAACATAAGCCAAGATATACAAACAGCAGAAGATAAACTGGGTGATTGGGATCTTCTAAAAATTAAATTCTTATGTGCATCAAAAACATCTCCAAAAGAGTAGATAGAGAACCCACAGAATGGGAAAAAATAGTTGGCAATGACATATTGGATAAAGGACTTATCTATAAAATTTATAGAAAATCACAATACCTCAACATCAAAAAGCAAATGATCCAATTAAAAAATGGACAGAAGATATGAACAGAAACTTCACCAAAGAAGATATCCCGGCAACCAATAAACACTTGAAGAAATGTTCATGATCATTAGCTATTAGAGAGATGTTAATCAAAACAATCATGAGATATCATCTGTTTTAGTTACCTCAAACCAAAAACGAACTCACTGCCGTCAAGCAAGATCCAACTCATAGTGACCCCTCCTTGGGTTTCTGGGGTGGTATCACTATAGAAGTAGATTGCCCAATCTTGTTCCGGGGAGTGGCTGTTGGGTTTTAATCACCAGCCTTCTGGTTAGCAGTCAAATGCCTTAGGAACTATGACACCTAGTCCTGCTCTAGCAGGAACTACCACAAATGGATGACTTTAACAAACAAGAGTTTATTCTCTTACAGTTTTGGAGGTTAGACGTCCGAGCTTAAAGTGTCAGGCTCTAGGGACTGGGTGAAAGACCCTTGACCTTGGGCTTCATCCCTGCCTCTAGCCCTGGCCCACTGAAGCTGGAGGCTTTCTTCCCTCAGACAGCTGCTAGCTGCTGAGGCTGACAAACCCAAGATCGACAAGTAAAAGGGCACAGACCTGATATTAACAAACCACACAGCAGGCCATTTATTCAAGCC
>NW_006921674.1:158478-160296 GCF_000298275.1 Orycteropus afer afer | reverse complement strand
TCAAAACCAGGCCCAGCCAAGTTGACACATAACCTTAAATATCACACTATCTAAACTCAAAATTTAATACCAAAGTTCAACAAGATAGAAAATAACAAATGCTGGCAAGGATGTGGAGATATTAGGACTCTCATATACTGCTGATTAGACTGTGAAATGATAGAACCACTGTGGAAACTGGAATGGCAATTCCTTAAAAATTGGAAATAAAAATAACCATTTGACCTACCAATCCGTTACTAGGTATATATCCTAAAGAAGTGAGACCAAAAAACCAAACCAAACTTACTGCCATTGTGTCAGATCGGACTCATAGTGACCCTTCCTTGGGTTTCTGTGGGGGTATCACTGTGGAAATAGATTGCCCAACCTTCCTTCCAAAGAGTTGCTGGTGGGTTTGAACTGCCAGCCTTCTGGTTAGCAATCAAATGCCTTAGGCATTATGCCACCAGGCAGATACAAATACATATATGCACACCCATGTTCATCACAGAACTATTCACAATAGCAAAAAGATGGAAACAACCTAAGCACCCATCAACCAAGGAATGAATAAACAAACTGGTACATAAACACAATGGAATACTATGCAACACCGAAGAATAATGTAGAATCTGCAAAACATCGCATAACATGGATGAACTTAGAGAACATTATGCTGAGTGAAATAAGTTAATCACAAAAGGACAAATATTGTGTGACTCCATTATTGTAAAATGTCAAGGAAATATTTATACACAGAAGACCTTCTTTGTCAGTTACCAGGGATGAAAGGGGAGGGGAGGAAAATTTCTAGATAAGTTGGGAAAAAAATTATATATATATAGATAGATAGATAGATATGTATATCTATCTATCTATATATATAGTTATTGTTGTTAGGTGCTGTTGAGTTGGCTCTGACTCATAGGGACCCTATGTACAACAGAATAAAATGCTACCTGGTCCTGTGCCAGCCTCACAATCCTTGCTAAACCTGAGCCCATCATTGCAGCCACTGTGTCAATCCATCTCATTGAATGTCTTTCCCTTTTACGTTGTCCCTCAAATTTACCAAGCATGATACCCTTCTCCAGGGAATGGTCCCTTCTGACAACATGCCAAAGTAGGTGAGACAAACATTTTCTCTTCCAAGGAGCATTCTGGATGCACTCCTTCTAGAACTAGTTTGTTAGTTCTTCTGGCAGTCCATGGCACTTTCAGTATTCTTTGCCAACACAACTCAAATGCCTCAACATTTCTTTGGTTTTTATTCATTGTTCAGCTCTTGTATACATATGAGGTGATTAAAAATATCATGGCTTGTGTCAGGCACACCTGAGTCTTCAAGCAGACATCTTTCCTCCTCAGCACTTGAAAGAGGTCCTTTGCAGCTGACTTGCCCAGTGCTGTATCTCGTCTGATATCTTCATAGCTGCTTCTGTTGGCATCAACTGCAGAACTAAGCAATGTGAAGTCTTTGACAATTTCAATCTTTTCTCCATTTATCATGATTCTGGTTATAGATTCAGTTGTGAGGATTTTTGTTTTCTTTACATTGAGATGTAATCCATACTGCAGACTGTAGTCTTGAATCTTCATCAGTAAGTGCCTCAAGTCATCCTCACTTTCAGCAAGCAAAGTGGTGTCATCAGCATATAGCAGGCTGGTAATGATTCTTCCTCCAATCTTGATGCCACATTCTTCTTCATATAGTCCAGCTTCTCATATTATTTGTTTAGCATAAATAATGAATAAGTATGGTGAAAGGATACAACCCTGACACACTCCCTTCTTGATTTTAAACCATGCAGTGTCCCCTTGTTCTGTTCAAATGAC
>NW_006921674.1:156059-157523 GCF_000298275.1 Orycteropus afer afer | reverse complement strand
ATTCAGGATCTAAATTCAAGATCATATTTTGGCTCTCATGGACTTGTTTTAATTGTCTTTAACTTCAAGTTGAACTTGCATATGAGCAGTTGATGGTCTATTCCACAATCAGCTCCTGGCCTTGATTTGGCTGAAGATATTGAACTTTTCCATCGTCTCTTGCCAGAGATGCAGTTAATCCTATTCTTGTATATTCCATCTCATGAAGTCCATGTGTATAGCAGCTGTTTGTGTTGTTGAAAAAGGGTATTTGCAATGAATAAGTCGTTGGTCTTGCAAAATTCTATCATGTGATTTCCAGCATTATTTCTGTCACCAAAGCCAAATTTTCCAACTACCAGTGATTATTTTTTGTTTCCAACATTTGCATTCCAATCACCAGTGATAATTAACACATCCTGATTGCATGTTTGGTCAATTTCAGACTGTTGAAGCTGATAAAATTCTTCAATTTCCTCATCTTTGGCTTTGGTAGTTGTAGCATAAATTTGAATAATTGTAGTATTAACTGGTCTTCCTTGTAGGCATATGGACATTATCCTATCACTGACAGCATTGTACTTCAGGACAGATCTTGAAACATCTTTTTTGATGACGAATGCCATGCCATTTCTCTTCTATTGGTCATTCCTGGCATAGTAGATCATATGGTTATCTGATTCAAAATGGCCAAAATCAGTCCATTTCAGCTCACCAATGGCTAGGATATCAATCTTTGTGTCTTTCATTTTATTTTTGACAACTTCCAATTTTCCTAGATTCATACTTCATAGATTCCATGTTCCAATTATTAATGGATATTTGCAGCTGTTTCTCCTCAATTTGAGTAGTGTCACATCAGCAAAGGAAGACTCGAAAGCTTTTCCTTATCCATATCAGTAAGGCTGATTCTACTCTGATGATGCAGCTCTTTCCCAATTGTATTTTGAGAGCCTTCCATCCTAAGTGGCTTGTCCTCCTCCATTGTACAAGAAAATGTTTCTGAGTTATTCATAAAGTTGCCCAGTAATGTATCAGACAGTGTTTCTCTGCTATTCATAAGGTTTTTCTTGGCCAATTCTTTGAGAAGTGGATGGCCACTTCCTTCTTCCTAGTCTGTCTAAGTCTGCAAGCCAGCCACATTGAAACCTGCACACCATGTGCAACCCCTCTGGGTTTGAAACACCAGTGGCATAGCCTCAAGCCTCACAGCAACACGCCCCCACAGTAGGACAAACCGACAGAAAAGTTTGTCTCTTTTAGCTATTCAAAGACTCTCCTCTGTCTCCTTACGTGGATTCCTGTGCTTTCCTGCCACTTGAGGTGGGGCCTGTGTCTCTCCCCTTACGTGGATCCCTGCCACTGCTTCCTCACTCTGTCACAGTTTCCCTGGCTTTTTCTCTCCTTCCTCCTGCATTCCCACCACTTGTGGGGTGGGAATATATATTATAGTATATTATATATTAATATATTATATATAGTATA
>NW_006921674.1:144262-148709 GCF_000298275.1 Orycteropus afer afer | reverse complement strand
GGTTTCCGAGGCAGTATCACTACAGAAGTAGGATTGCCCAACCTTCCTTCCTAGGAGTGGCTGGTGGGTTTGAACCGCCAGACGTCTGGTTAGCAGGCAAGTGTCTTAGCCACTATGCTACAAGAGCTCCCCCTATCTTATATAATTTTTAGAATCATATAATAACCTACTATGTTATAATATAATAACATAGTAGGTTATTATATGATTCTAAAAATGATTAAGATAGGGAATCAAGGAAAAATATTTAAGAACACAGAATGATTAGACAGGCATTTGTTCAATATATTTATTGAATACTTTCTAAGTTCTGGGGGATGAATTAGATGCTGCTGTTGTTATGTGCCATCAACTCAATTCTGACTCATAGCAACCCTATGTACAACAGAACAAAACACTGTCTGCTCCTATGCCATTTCATAATCATTATTATGCTTCAGCCCATCATTGAAGCCACTGTGTCATACATCTCATTGAGAGCCTTTCCCTCTTCCACTGACCCTCTACTTCACTCAGCATGATATTCTTCTCCAGAGATTGGTCCCTTCTGACAACATGACCAAAATATGAGAGATGATGTCTGGCCAGAGAATGTTTTGGCTGTATTTACTCCAAGATTGATTTGTTTTTCTTCTAGTAGTCCATGGTATATTCCATATTCTTTGCCAAAATCACCATTCAAAGGCATCTATTCTTCTACTGTTTTCCTTTTTCATGTTCCAGCTCTCATATGATTATGAGATTATTGAAAAAACCATGGCTTGGATGAGGCCCACTTTAGTCTTCAAAGTAACATCTTTGCTCTTAAATACTTTGAGGAGTTCTTCTGAAACAAATTAGCCCAATACAATATGTCCTTTGATTTCTTGACTCCTGCTTCTGTGAGTGTTGATTGTGGATCCAAGTAAAATGAAATTCTTCAGGACTTCAGTTTTTTCTCCATTTATCATGATGTTGCTTATTGTTCTAGTTGTTTTCTTTAAGTAGAGGTAAAATCCATAGAGAAGACTGTAGTCTTTGATCATCATCAGTAAGTACTTGAAGTCATTATTTGCAGCAAGCAATGTTGTGTCATCTGCATATTGCAGGTTGTTAATGAATCTTCCTCCAGTCCTGATATCACTTTCTTTTTCATATAGTCCCGCTTCTCAGATAATTTTCTCAACATAAAAACTGAATAAATATGGTGAAAAAGTACAACCTTGTCACATGCCATTCCTTATTTTAAACTAAGGATCCCCTTTTTGTGTTCAAATAACTATCACATTTGTTTGAACACAAAACACAGTATCCCCTTCTTGTGTTCAAACAGCTATCTCTTGGTCTATGTACAGGCTTCACATGAGCTTGATTAAGTGCCCTGAAATTATCATTTTCCACAGTGTTATCCATAATTTGTTATCATCCACAGAATTGAATGCCTTTTCATAGTCAATAAACCACAGGTAAATATATTTCTGGTATTCTTGCTTTCAACTAAGATCCATCTGACATCAGTAATGATATCCCTCATTCCACATCCTCTTCTGAGTCTGACTTGAATTTCTAGCAGTTTTCTTGATGCAACCATTTTTGAATTATCTGCATCTAAATTTTACTTGCATTTGATTTTAATAGGAACTCTGGTGGCATAGTGCCTAGTGCCTAAGGCATATGACTGCTAACCTGAAGGCTGGTGGTTCAAATCCACCAGCCACTCCTTGGAAGGAAAATTGGGCAATCTATTTATGTTGCGATACCGCCTTAGAAACCCAAGGAGAGGTTGCTATGAGTTGGATCTGACTTGGCAGCAGTGAGTTTGGTTTGTTTTTTTTTTGGTGATATTGATATGGTTGGACATTTGCACATTCTAATGGTTCACCATTCTTTGGAATAGGCACACATATGGACCTCTTCCAGTTGATTAATCAGGTCTTCTATATATCTTGGCATAAACAAGTGAGCATCTCCAATGCTGCACTCATTTTTTGAAACAACTCAGTGGATATTCCATCTGTAGCCTTGTTTTTTTGCCAGTTCCTTCAGTGCAGACTGTACTTCTCCCTTCAGTGTCATAGGTACTTGATCACGTGCTCCCTCCTGAAATGGCTGAAGGTCAAACAGTTCTTTTTGGTACAGTGATTCTGTGTATTCCTTTCATCTTCTTTTCATGCTTCTGGCATTATTCAATATTCTCCCATTAGAATACTTCAGTATTTGAAACTCAAAGCTTGATTTTTTTTCTTCAGATCTTTCAACTTGAGAAATGCCAATTATGCTCTTTCCATTTAATTTTCCATCTCTAGGTCTTTGTACATTTCATATAATATTTTATGTTTTCCTCTCCAGCTACTCTGAAATCTCTGTTCAGACATTTTACTTCATCATTTCTTCCATTCGCTTTAGTCATTCTCCTTTCAAGAGCACATTTCAGTCTCTTCTGACATCCATTTGCTCTTCTCTTTCTTTCTTGTCTTTTCAAATATCTTTTGCTTTCTTCACGTGTGATATTCTTGATGTCATCCCACAACTCACCTGGTCTTTGGTCACTGATGTTCAATGTGTCAGATTATTCTTCCGATGGTCTATAATTCAGGCAGGATATACTCAAGCTTATACTTTGATCTTTTGGCTTAATTTTCTTCAATTTCAACTTAAATTTGCATATGAGTAGTTGATGATATGATCTGTAGTTGGCCCCTAGCCTTGTTCTAACTCATAATGTCAAACCTCTCCATCATCTGTTTCCACAGATGTAGTCAATTTGATTCCTGTGTATTCTGTCTGGTGAGGTCCATATGCATAGATACAATTTATGTTGGAAAAAGATATTTGCAAAGAATAACACATTGGCCATGCAAAATTCCATCACGTGATCTCCAGTGTCATTTCTATCACCATGGCCATATTTTGCAAATATTGTTTCTTCTAGTTTGTTTCCAACTTTTGCATTCCAATCATCAGTAATTATTAATACAGGTTGTTTTCAACTTTGGTCAATTTCAGACTGCAGAAATTGGTAAAGTATCTGATTTGGGTGAGCAAAAAAGAGGAAGATTCTCAATGAGATGGATTTATATAGTGGTGACAACAATGTGCTCAAGTATAGCAAGGGTTGTGAGAATGGCATAGGACTCAGTAGTGTTTTGTTCAGTTGTACATAGGGTCACTATGAGTCAGAACCAACCAGATGGCACGTGACAAGAACAACAACAACAATATGAATTTAGAAATAAATGTATGTCTGCTTTTGAGAAGATTTCTGACATTAATTATAATTTATTAACAACTTATAAGTCAACAGACAGTTATTTAGAAAATTTTCAAGCTGTGGTTAGTTTTTAACTCTTGAGACCTCTTACTAAAGGTAATTTTTTTTTTATTAGGATTTTTTATTAGGATTTTATTAGGGTGAAGATTTACAGAGTAAATTAAAGGTAAATTTTTTAAAAAGTGGATTCTAACAATTAAATTGACATTGTAATTGTTATTTCTGCCTCTCGAGTTAGAAATTAATATAGTAATATCTTACTTGTGTGTCTTGCCATAACTATTTTACAATAAAATAAATGAGTTTATGCAAGTCGAAATCCTACACAACAACAACCATTTGAGATAGTGTTATTATTCTCATCAGTGTTATTTTCCTAGGGTTGCTAAATAGAAAACACCATATCAAATGGCTTATAAAAACAGAAATCTGTTGTCTCATAGTTTTGGAGACAGCTGTCCAAATTCTGAGTGTTGGTAGGGCAATATTTTCTTTGAAGAAAATATTGAAGAAGACCCCTTCTTGACTCCTCCAGCTTCTGTGAGCTGCAAGCTTTCCTTGGCTTGCGGTTGCAGCATATCTCCCTCATCATAAAGCTACCTTCCCTCTGTCTGTCTCTCTGCCTCTTCTCTTTTAAAAGGATTCAACTCATTTTGGATTAAGTTCCATCCTACTCCTGATTGACCTCATGTTCATTCAACTGATAACATCTTCAAACACATACTTTATAAACAGTCTTGTTCACAGGTACTAAGGGTTGCAACTTCAACATGTCTTTTTTGCAGCACAGTTCAATCTATAACTTCATCTTTGTTTTATGAATTAGGCAAGTGAGGCACGCAGATGTTAAATAATTTGCTCAAGTCACAAGTACTAGGTTAATGCTGCTCATTTCCACACATTATTATTTGGTTGCTTTATATTTTGGTTTAAGGAGTTCATTCTATTTTTCCATCTGCTTCTTCCCCCAGGACATCTTTTTATTATATATATTTTCTGTCCTCCAGAATCAGTATCTTCCCTACTACTTATAGTAGGTTCCCAAGGCACCTAAAACCAAACCACACCCATTGCCATCAAGTTGATCCAGACTCATAGTATCCTTATAGAACAGAGTTAAACTGGGCTTTTGGGTTTCCAACACTGTAAATTTTTGCGGAAACAGACTGCTACATCTTTCTCCCACAGGGTGGTTGG
>NW_006921674.1:125684-143787 GCF_000298275.1 Orycteropus afer afer | reverse complement strand
TTTTTTTTTTTCTCACTCTCTATTTTAAAATGGATTTTAAATTTCACTGGGAAAAGTTTTTCACTGTAAGAAGAAAAGGGAGTCTTGCAGTGCATTTTTCTTTTTTCTCCCTGAAATTTGGGACTGTGAAGTCTTGCGAAGAGAAGTGGTTCAGCTATTGGAACTGAATACATTTAAACAAACATGCTGCAATGTTTCGACCTCTGGTTCCTGGTTTGAAGTGGAGATTAGGAACAGGAACTATATTTACCATTTCTCAAAGAATAAGTTCTTGTTCCTGTTGACATTAGGATAGTATTCAGTGGTCACACTTCAAGAGAATTATGTTCCTCAGGGCAAACGTAGTGAAAATTGAATTGTGAGAGTTTTTCTTTCTTTCTTTCTTTTTTTTTTTTTTTGTAGTAGAATGGATTTATGGAAAAACTTCTGCAAGTAAAATGTAGAAAAATTAAGAGTTAAAACAAAGGTATAAGACATCTAAAAATCCATATTCTGAACATTATCTACAAGTGTAAATGTACTATCATTTTTTATCCAGGTTACATGACATATCTGCCCTCAGTAAAACACATCATTTGAGTTTTCTAAGAATGAGGATTAGCTGACTAAACTATTCATCTTGGTACCCATACCTTTTTTTAACCCTATAAGTAGACAGTGGATGCTCAGGCTCTTGTCATTAGATATGCTGTTGGTAGCAAATAATAAATTTATTGAGAGAAGGAAAACTATGAAGCAAAGAGTAGATACTTAAGAGAATCCAAAATGAGAAGTTATCCTTTGCTTACTAAACTATTCATCTTGGTACCCATACCTTTTTTTAACCCTATAAGTAGACAGTGGATGCTCAGGCTCTTGTCATTAGATATGCTGTTGGTAGCAAATAATAAATTTATTGAGAGAAGGAAAACTATGAAGCAAAGAGTAGATACTTAAGAGAATCCAAAATGAGAAGTTATCCTTTGCTTGTTAAAAATCACTAATGAAGCCAATATAGAGAAATACAAACCACAAAGGTGTCCTACCAAATATCCATTGTAAGTTCATAAGTTAACTATTATTAAACTGTCATTAAAGAGTACTTTAGACACCCACTGAGAGTAGCACAGGATTGCCATCAGTGGGTAATACACACTATTTTGTTTGGTTTATTCATGAAACATGAAGGTTTCTTTTGAAAGTTATTATTATTATTTTTAATTACTACTGTATAATCTGGAGCCCTGGTAGTATAGTGCCTAAGGCACTTGACTGCTAACCAGAAGGCTGGCGATTTAAACCCACCAGGTACTCCTCAGAAGGAACATTGGGCAATATACTTCTGTGGTGATACTGGCTTGGAAACCTAAGGAGGGGTCACTGTGAGTCAGGTCTGACTCCACAGCATATAGCAACAACAACAACTATATAATCTACAATGCGAAGGTTTTAAAAATATGTGCCATTTTCTTCATAGTTAAACAAATAAATATAGGCTGGCTTTTGAAGCCAGACAAAACTAGGGAGTAAGTGCCAACTTCACTGGCAATCTGCTCCTGCAGATTCTAGTCCAGGAAATCCAGTGGGGCAGTTTTACTCTGTTATATGGGGTCACTATGAATAGGAATTGACTTGATGGCACACAACAACAGCACACTATGAGCACAGCAGGAGTTATGAGAGAAAGGAATATATTAACAGAAGCAATATTCCTGGGTTAGTGACTAAAGACTTACTGAGAAGGCAGTGCTAGTCTAAGAGTTTGGGGATATGGATCATACCATCTGTGGAGTAAACAGAAGCTACTTGGTCCAAATCAACATGAACACTGAATCTTACCTTCATAAGTGCAATGGACCACTTTTATATGGCCTTTTTCCACCATGGTCTTGTAACTCCCACCAAAAGACTGAGAGGGACTATGTAAATGAGGTGTTTGCGGTCCATCATGAGGATTGGATAGTTTACTAATAATCCAAATAAAGTGCATGGCACGCTTGTGAAGGTGGGGCCATATAAAAACTGTATATGGAACCCGTCAGCTTTTTCATCCCACTAAGATTAAAATGAGCCATCCCAGAGGTGGACAGGGCAGATCTCACTACTACTAAGAAAGAGGTGTTAGGAGTACAGTGTGTCCTTTGGACGTGGGATCCTTGTGTTGAGAACCTCCCAGAACCAGGGGAGAGACAAAGCTCTAACAGGGGAGTTGGAGAGAGATGGAGAGAAGCCAAAAAATACACTGCCATCAAGTTGACTCTGATTCATAGTGACCCTTTTGGATAGAGAAGAACTATATCATAGGGTTTCCACTGCTGTAAATCTTAATGGAATCATACTGCCTCATCTCTCTCCTGTGGACTAGCTGGTGGGTTTGAACTACCAACTTTTAGTTAATAGTCAAATGCTTTAACCACTAAACCACCAGAGCTCCTTATAGAGAAAACCACAGGCAGAGAAATTACAACAGTCCAGAGACTGGCAGGAAATGGCAAGGTGGGCTTCCCAGCCTATGCAGTGAAAAAGCTGAGTGCCTTTAGGTACCAGGTTTGTTAGTAGTGTGGGGTGCCTCCAGGCATTTAATGGAGTTAGGTTTCAGACTCATGGAATAAGAGTGCTGAGAGTTTGGGCAAGAGGCTTATTGACATAGCAAGTTGCCACTGGGCACTTACAGGTAAAGATAAAGATCTTTATAACACTTGTCCAAGCAGTGCAGACAGTGGATCATTACCCAAGAAGCCTGAGAAGCTGAGGGGTCGAGGACTGAGAGACCAGGAAAGGCCTGCCTGTGGGCACTTCCAGAAAACTTTCCTGACCTAAAAGCTGTTTCCTGAGTCATTCCTGAGCCTGAATTGCAATTTATTATTGTTGTTTTGTGCCATTGAGTCAGACCTGACTCATAACGACCCCTCCTTGGGGTTATGAGGTGGTATCACTACGGAAGTAGATCTCCAAACCTTCCTTCTGAAGAGTGACTGGTGGGTTTGAACTGTCAGCCTTCTGGTTAGCAGTCAAATGCCTTAGGCACTATGCTACCAGAGCTTATGTCCCTAATAAACTCTGTAATCATAAGTATGGTCTGTGAGTTCTGTGTGGCCATTGCAAGGAATTAGCAAACCAAACAAGAAGTAGAGAGTGCTGTGGAAGGGACGCTCGCATCAGAATTGGTAATAAATAAATAAATAAATAAAATACTGGAGGGTGAAGTATGTTTGCAGTCTGCTGCATTGGAATTAGCCTTGTTCTGTAAATGGTGGCAATGATCCTCTTTCCTGCACATGAAGTCAGGTGAATTCAGACACACCACCACACCATTTTCACAAATGGTGTCTTTTTTTTTTTTTTTTTTCCTACGATGCCATAATCAAAACCAAACTCATGGCCCTCGAGTCAGATCTGACTCATAGTGACTCCTCCTTGGGTTCCTGAGGTGGTTATCACTACGGAAGTAGATTGCCCAACCTTCCTTCCCAGGAGTGGCTGGTGGGTTTGAACTTCCAGCCTTCTGGTTAGCAGTCAAATGCCTTAGGCACTACGCAACCAGACCTGAGCTTAATATGAAATAATTGATTTCATTAATAATGTCAGTGGATTGTGCATTAAACATAATATTCGAAATATTTATATGTGTGCATATCAATGTTTGTATAATGTAAATGTGTCTAGGTTGTTAGACACATGTTCAATAGAATGGATGAAAATAATTTATAACTCATTTAAATCATTTTACTCACAGCCAACACTTCTGAAAGGAGGAGAGAGAGGGATAAATCTGAATTTCAAACTGGCAATAGCTGGAAGAAGCAAAAAGCTATAAGACTGCGGGCCAACAGGGATTAGAATCAGAGATTGAATTGAGAGGATCATAGTGGCCATGTGAACCGCTTCAGGGAAGAACAGCAGCTTCGGATTGCCAGGGGGCAAGTAGCTGTTGACTGGGAGTACTTGGTAGGAGAGCCAAATGAAGAATCAGAGTGGTTCCTTCCCAAAATCTTTGGCCTCAGCAAACCCAAATAGGGCTAAGGACTCTAGGGAATGAGTATGCATGCAGCTAAACTTGCCTTTGTGTGTGTAATGTAAGAGAGTGTGTGTGGAAACAGCACAATGGGCTATTTCTCTGGTAATTTCATTTTACTTTTCTTTTAGAGTCCAAAGTAACAAATAAGCAACTCAGAAATGCAGGATTTCTCACTCCCTTCACTCAGGTAGAAATGTGCCCACTCTCGCATTAGTGGTTTACCCTCCCTTCTTCTCCCACCCATGGAAATCTTCAAAGAATGTTTCTTTCTGTAAGTAAATTTTTCCATGATTTTTTATAGTAGTAGTCTACTACAATATTTGTCCTTTTGTGATTGACTAATTTTACTCAGCATCATGACCTCCAGCGTCATCCATGTTATCCTTCTTCTTTTTTTTTTCTTCACTTTTATTGTGACAAAAACATATAAGATACAGGACATTGATTGCATCTTTCATGTTGTGCCATCATTATTGCTGTCTTTTTCCTAAATATTCCAACACCTATTAGCATAAACTCAATGCTCCCTAAACAAAAGCTTCCCCTCTCTCCCCTTCCTCTTACCCTGATAACCATTAATAATCTTTGATTCATATATATATATATCCAAAACCAAACTCACTGCCCTGGAGTTGGTTCTGACTCCTTGGGATTCAGAGGCAGTACCTCTACATAAGTATATTGCCCAATCTTCCTTCCGAGGAATGGCTGGTGGATTTGAACTACCAGCCTCTTGGTTAGCAGTCAAATGCCTTATGCACTACGCCACCAGAGCTACACACACACACATTTATTTATTTACTCCCCCCCTCAACCTATCTAGAAATTTACCCTCCTCTCCTTCCCCACCCTAGTAACCAACAAGAAAATGGTCCTTCTATGTATAAACCTTTCTTTCCTTTTTACAGTAGAGGACTAATTCAATATTTGTCCTTCTGTGATTGACTTATTTTACTCAGCATAATGTCCTCCAAGTTCATACACATTATGTGGTGTTTTGCAGACTCTACATTATTCTTTAGGGTTGCATAGTATTCCATTGTGTGTATGTACCACAGTTTGGTCATCCATTCTTCGGTTGATGGGTACTTAGGTTGTTTCCAAATCTTTGCTATTGTGAATAGGGCTGCAATGAACATGGGTGTGCATGTATCTACTCATCTCCTGCCTCTTACTTCTTTAGGATATATACCTAGTAATGGATTGCTGGATCAAATGGTGTTTCTGTTTCCAGATTTTTAAGGATTCACGATAGTGAATTCCACAATAGGTGTATCATTTTACAATCCCCCCAGCAGTGTATGAGAGTCCAAATCTCTCCACACCCTCACGAGCATTTGTTGTTGTTTTCTGTCTTGTTGAACTTAGCTATTAATGCTGGGGTGAGATGGTATCTCATGGTTGTTTTGGTTTGTATGTCTTTTATGGCTAATGATCACCAACATGGGAATGGTCCCTTCTGACAACATGACCAAAGTAGGTGAGATGAAGTCTGGCCATTCTCGCTGGAAGCTGCACTTCCTCCAGGACAAATCTGTTAGTTCTTTTAGCAGTCCATGGTACTTTCAGCATTCTTCGCCAACACCACAACTCAAAAGCATCAATTCTTCTTTGCTCTTCCTTATTCATTGTCCAGCTTTCATATGCATAGGAGGCAATTGGAAATATCATGGCTTGTGTCAGACGCACCTTAGTCCTCAAGGAGACATCCTTGCTCCTCAGCACTTGAAACAGTTCTTTCGCGGTTGACCTTCCAATGCTACGCGTCGTCTAATGTCCTGAATGCTGCTTCCATGATTCTAGGAGGTGAGATAATTACTAAACTACATTATTCTGAGGTATAATTACTAAAGTATATTATTCTAGGTTTTCAAATTTGTTATAAGACAGTTCTTCATAATACCTTAACATTATTCTTTTTATTTCTGTTTATTCTGTTCTGATGTCACTCATTTCACTTCTTATCCATGTTATTTGCATCTTCCCCTTCTTTTCCTTTGTTAAATTTTTTAGTGGTTTGTCACTTTTATTAATCTTTCCAAATAACTAATTTCTGGTCTTGTTGATTATTTCTATTGGCATTCTATTTTCTCTTTCATTTATTTCTGTTTGAATCTTTATTATTTCTTTTCTTCTTGTGACTGTAGGTTCCCCCCCACCCCCTTTTGCTGCTCTTTTTCTAATAGTTGGAGATACTGGGTTAAAGTATTGATTTGGGTCCTTTCTTCCTTTTTGATGTGGGTACTTATTATTATAAATTGCACTCAGATCATTGCTTTAGCTGTGTCTTCAAAATTTTGGTATGTTGTTTTAATTCTTGCTTGATTCAGGATTTTTTTTTAATTTCATTTTTTTTTTGTTCTTCTATTACCCAGTCATTTTTAAGGAGGGTGTTATTCAATTTCTATGTGTTTGCTGTTTTTCTATTGGTCTTCCTCATGTTGGTTTCTAATATACAGCATTGTGATCTGAAAACATGCTTTGCAGTGTTTCAATGTTTTAAATATATTCAGGCTGTTTTGTGGCCTCGCATTCTATCCTGGAGAATGTTCTATATGTGCTGGAAAAGAATATATATTTTGCTGTTATTTGGTGAAGTGCTTTATAGATGCCTATAAGGTCAAGTTGGTTGATGTATTGTTTGTGTGTGCATTTATTCTGCATCTTTGTTTAATTTTTCCCAGTTGTTCCATCTCTTATTGAAAGTGGTATATTAAATTCCCCTACTATTACTGCACAGTCATCTATTTGTCTTTTCATTTCTGTTAAAGTCTGATTTGTATATTTTGGGGCTTTTTCATTGGGTGCATACATGTTTATTATGCATATGTTCTCTTGTTCAATTGATCCTTTAATCATTACATAATGTCCTTCCTTGTCTCTTATGGCCACTTTTGTTTTAAAGTCTATTTTATCAGAAATAGGTACTGCCACTTCTTCCCTTTTTGGGATATCATTTGCTTAATACATCATTTTACAAAATCTGATTTTTAGCCTATTTTTGTCTTTGCATCACAAGTGAATCTTTTGTAGACAGCATGTTGATGAGTCATGTTTTCCTGTTCAGTCTGTAACTCTCTGTCTCTTGAGTGGGGTATTTAATCCATTTACATTCAATGTAATTATTGACAAGTATGAATTTCTTGATGTCATTTTGTTATGTGTTTTTTCATGGTGTTGCTGATTTCTTTGTTCAGTATAATTTTCTGTGCTAAGCTCATTTTATTTATGAATCAAGTTATGTCCTTCATTGATATTATTATAGTATTCACTAATTATTTTGCTTGTCCTCTTTTTTATTTTGACAAAAAGGTTTATTATTTTTCTTTGAGGTTACCCTGTGATTTATTATTTTCTTCTCAAGTTTAAAACAGTCTGTTCTATCTCACATTTGTCTTAACTTTCTCATCATTTAGAAGTTCCATAACTATAATATTTATTCCCTTTGTTTGGTGCATAGTTGTTCTCATTTACCAATTCATGTCTCTGGTTCCCTGTTTACAGTCTTGTAAGCATATTTTACTTTGGATACTTCTATTCTAGGTTATAGGAGCTCTGGTGGCATAGTGCCTAAGGCATTTGACTGCTAACCAGAAGGCTAGAGGTTCAAACCTACCAGCTACTTCTGGAAAGAAGGCTGGGCAATCTACTTCCATAGTGATAGTGCCTTGGAAACCCAAGGAGGGGTTGCTATGAGTCAGATTAGACGTGATGGCAGTGTTTTATTTATTTATTTATTTATTTATTTATTTTTTATTCTAGGTTAAGTTATCAAGTGTGTTAATCATTGGTTGTTGTTTGCTATCATTGGTTCTCTATTAGAAGGACCCTTTTTAAGATCTTTTCTAAGGTTGATCTGGCTATAACAAATTTCCTTAATTTCTGCTTATCTGGAAATGTCCTAATTTCACTATCATATTTGAGGGACAATTTTGCTGGGTACATAATTCTTGGTTGGAAATTTTTCTCTTTCAGGGTTTTATATATACCATCCCATTGCCTTCTCGCCTGCATGGTTTCTGCCAAGAAATCAGAGCTTAGTCTTACTGGTTACTCTTTATAGGTAACTTTCCATTTTTCCCATCCTGCTTTCATGATTCTTTCTTTGTCTTTCTTTTGGTGAATTTGATGATGATATGTCTTAGAGATTTTCTTTTGGAGTCTACCCTGTTTGCAGTTTGTTAAACTTCTTGAGTGGATGTATTCTCATTTTTCATCATATTAGAGAAATTCTCTTCCAACAAATCTTTGGCAATTTTCTCTGTGGTTTTATTTGTCTCTCCCTGTCCTAGAATTCTGATTACATGTAGGTTATTCCTCTTGATGGTATCCAATATGTATCATAATCTTTCTACATTTCATTTTGATCTTTTGCCTGATTGATACCTTAACAAAGTGGTTTTGAGGTACTTGTGTTCAATCACATTAATTCTGCCTTCCATTGATTTGATTCTTCACCTTTGTCCCTTCAGTGTGTTACCTATTTCTGAAATGTTAGTGTGGTAAACTGGGTTCTCTAGAGAAACAAAACTAGTAAAGCTTATATATAGAGAGAGAAAAAGAAATTTATCTTAGGAAAATGGCTCACACACGTATAGAAGCTGGCAAGTTCAAAGTTCTTGGGTCAAACGTCAAGCTGAAGGTTTTTCCTGACTCTCGCAGTTGCAGGGGCTGAGGAGCTCAAGGCTGACAGGCAGTGTGCTGGCTGTTAACTGCAACGAATGATGAATCCAAGATCTCCAGGCCCAATGGTGGATTGTTCACTCACGGACAGTTGTAGGCAGCACAACAGAATCCTGATCCACAGAAGAGTATCTCTTTTCCCAGGATGTCCATAACTATACTGGAAGCAGACCATACCCCTAGAGAAACTCCTTTTCAATGGATTGACTGCTGAAAACGTATTCATCTGATGCTATCAAGGGAATAACCACATCAGAACTGCTTAAACCACACAGAATTGTGGTCCAGCCAAGTTGACACACAGCTCCATCTATCACAATTAGTATAAATCTTTTTACTATTATATTCAAAATGTTCTCACCTACTGCTTGCAAATATTCAAAATGATTTCTATTTGTTAATTTCTAATTTCTTTTTGGGAGCTCTGGTAGCGTAGTGCCTAAGGCACTTGACTGCTACCCAGAAGGCTGGCGGTTCAAACCCACCGGCCACTCCTTGGAAGGAAGATTGGGCAATCTACTTCTGTAGTGATACTGCCTCAGAAACCCAAGGAGCGGTCTCTATGAGTTGGGTCCGACTCGACGGCACATAGCAACAACAACAACACTTTTTTGTTTATTTTGTCAATTTGTTCTTATATTGTTTTACTAAATTGCTCTAGAGTTTTACCCATGTTTTCCTTAATGTTCTTATTGTTTTTCTTGATCATCAATATTTTCCTTGATCTGTATCTCAATCCATTGAAGGTATCCAAATATAATTCTTTTGAATTCATTATCAGGAAGTTCCAGTGCTGCTTCTTCCTCGAGATGTTTTCTGGGATTGTATTCTGGTCCTTGTTTCTATTACTTTATGCTGCTTCTTTGCGTGAATTGTGATGGTTTGTTGTCTCTGAGATATTGTGGTGATGTTATACTTACGTTTAATATATAAAAGAGAATACGAGTGTGTGTATAGATCTCAATTAGCTGTTCATAAGTAGAAGTTGAGGGTGATTTGAACAGGTATTGGCTGCTTTATTGTCGGTAAGTTGGTGCAAAAGCAAATGATGGCCCTCACTCATTGGGTGGGGCTGCAGGAGTTGCAGGTATATAGTTAGGTTGTGTTGCAAAGTTGTTGTCTTCCACTTAATTTTTGTTGTTGTTATGTGCTGTTGAGTCAGCCCTGACTCATAGCAACCCCTCCTTGGGTTTCCAAGGCAGTATCACTATGGAAGTAGATTGCCCAACCTTCCTTCCAAGTCCACTCAATTAGATAATAATAATAATAATAATAATAATAAACACCAATAAATAAATAAATAAATAAAAGCCACAATATCTAGGGAATAGCTATTTCTAGTTCCAATTTTTTAAGGAAGTCCCATACTCGCTTCTACAGTGGTACCACCATTTTACAGACACATATTAAGCTGGGTGAAGTGAAAATCAATGTACAATAGAGAGGAGGTCAGCACAAGAAGAATGAGAGAAAAGAGTAAAACAATAGCAAAGGCAAAATTGGATAACTGCAAAAAGAAAAACAAGGGATGGGAAAACCAAAAGAAAGAAAGAAAAAGAGGAAACAGGGAAAGGGGAGAGAAAAAGAAGAATTAAGGATGGGAAAGAGGGAGGAAAAAGGAAGAAAGGTGGAAGATAAAATGAGTAATTTAAAAAACAAACAATCAGAAACAAAACTGTGGGTGACTGAACATGGCATCCAGGCTCTGTCAGGGCAAAGACTGGAATGGAATTCCTGCTGATCAAGTAGATGAGTGGAGGTGGGGGATGGCTGCACCTCAGTTCACCAAGAGTATGTGGGCTATAAGAGTAACAAGGGGAATATTGCACGTCTCCAGTAGTCAGCCTCCAGTGAGGCTGCCTGTGCTGTCCTTTGTAAGGAGAACCTACTCCTATGTCACAGACCGTGTCAGAATATATTCAAAGTTGTATGTATTCAAAATGTTCTCACCTACTGCTTGCAAGAATTCAAAATGACTATGCCCTCAGGACAGCTGCTGCAGTCCATAGGTCTGTTCGTCTCCTTTACTGTTTTCCTTTCTGATTGTCAGGCACCAATGCAGTCCTGGCCCATGCAGTTTTTAGTGAGTATAGCCAATTCTTAGGTTGCTTCAGAGATATGTTCAAAGTGGCTGTGTCCTCAGGACAGCTGGCAGTCTTCAGCTCCATTTGTTGCCTTACTCACTGCTTTCATTCAGGTTCTTCTACTAGTTGATATTTAATCCACTTCTTTATCCTTGCCTTCAGTGTTCGGGGTCCCAGGATCATCTTCTCTTGTCAGTTTCAATTGGTTTCTCATTGCTTTGTTGCAGAGGGTTTGTGTAGCTTGTTTGCCTATTCTGTCAGACCTTCCCTAGGAGCATCATTATTCTTTAACATTGTATAGTAGTCCATCGTGTATATGTACCATAGTTTGTTTATCCATTCATCTATTGATGGGCACTTACATTTTTTCCATCTTTTTACTATTTTGAATAATGCTGCAATGAACCTGGGTGTGCATATATTTATTCATCTCATAGCTCTTATTTCTCTAGGATATATACCTAGTAGTGGGATTGTTTGATGATATGCTATTTCTATTTCCAATTTTTTAAGGAAGTCCCATACTCGTTTCCACAGTGGTATCACCATTTTACAGACACATATTAAGCTGGGTAAAGTGAAAATCAATGTACAATAAAGAGGAGGTCAACACAAAAGGATCAAGGCAAAGGAAGACACCAGGAGCAGCATTGGGTTAAAGGCAACAAAGAAATACTATTGCACACAATACTGCAATAACAGATATAGTAATAATCTATGAGTGGATATAAATAGATATGCAAACTGAATAGGAATGGCGAGGTGTAAGGGACTACACCCACAAATATATATAGGTTTGGTAGAAGATATTTCTACATATGTATTTATATGTGCTACAAATGTCCATGCATATATATAGTAGACATACAGGGGGAAAGGTTATGAAAACTTCTTAACCATAACCAAACACTGTGAGGGAATGGATCACTTGGCCTAGGGGTTCAGGTAGATAATCTCAGGAGACAACAGGATCAAATGGCATACCAAAATTAAAAAAGACAGTGTTCTACATCCTCCTTTGGTGAATAGTGCCCGGGGTCTTAGAAACTTTTGAGTAGCATCTGTTAGTTTCTCCCCTTTGAAAGCAAAGAAGAGTGAAGAAAATCAAAGACACATGGAAACAATTAGTCCAAAGATTAATGGACCACATACACCCTAACGTCCATGACTCTGAGACAAGAAGAACTAGATGGTCACTAGCTACCACTGCCTACCACTCTGAAAGGAATCACAATAGGAAGTCCTAGATAGAATGGGAGAAAAATGTAGAACCAAATTCAAAATCACAAAAAAGACCAGGCTTATTGGTTGGATAGAGACTAGTGGAATCCCTAAGATGATGACCCTTAGACACCCTGCAAGCCTAGAATTGAATTCACCTCTGCAGCTCAACTGCAAACAGTAGTTAGGCCTATAAAGTGAACAACAACACCTGAAGTATACCACTCCCTAGAACAACCAGCAATATAAGATCAAAAGAGCAGCATTTGGCCAAGGATAAAGCTAACAAGGCAGGAAAGAATAAGACAGAAGGTTGGAAGGAAACAGTAAACAAAGGGAGAAAGTGGGAAGAATGGTGTTATAGTGTGGGGATTACAACCAATGTCACAACTCAAAATGTGTATGAATTGTTAAATGTAAAACCAAATTGCTCTGTAAACTATCACCCAAATCACTGTAAAAATTCAAAGAGAAAAAAAAAAGCTTGAGAAATTCTGAGTTAAACAAAATTAAACAGGCTTTTTCATCAGTGGGTTTTTTTTTTGTTGTTGTTGTTGTAGCTATTGTTGTTGTAACACACACACACACACACACACATGCTTGCACAAAGAAATATGCTTTCTACAGATAGGACTAAAGTACATGAGAGCGATTCCCTAACAGACTGGTATCATTTTAATGAACATAAAAATAAATAAATAAGTAAGCTTCAGGATGGCATGACCTTTAATCTCATAGGTCAGGGAGATTAAGCTGATTGAGAAGGGTTGTCTGAGTTGCTTTAGACAACATTATATTGAACTTATCTATATAAACACAGAACACATAAAAATGAAGGTAGTTGGCAAGCACATGAATGTCAATTATGAAAAAAGAAGATTTGCATGTGATTGTATTTGTTTCTTAGGGATGCCATAACAAAATGCCACAAACTGGATGATTTATGAAACAGAAATTGATCGCCTCCCAGTTCCGGAGGCTATAAGGCCAACTCAACATGCCGACTGGACCATGCTCTTTCTTAAGTCTCTAGGGAAAGATCCATTCTCGTCTTTCCCTGGTTCTGGGAGCCCAGGTGATCCTTGCTTGCATTTGCAGCATAATTTAATTTTCACGTGACTGTCCTCTACTTGTCTCCGTCTCTTCTCTTGTATGAAGAAAACACTCAGATTAGATTAGAAACCATCTATCTCAAGTATGACCTCATGTTAACTAATAACATCTTTAAAGATCTTATTTCTGAACATGATCACGTTCAAATGTGCTATAAGTTAGAACTTCAAGATATCTTTTTGAAGTACACAATTCATAACAATACAACAAAGCAAGAATTATAAAAGGAAAAATGATAAACTAGACTTCATGGATAGTTAAACTCTTTGTTCATTAAAAAGTCCCTTAGAAATTGAAAGGTGAAACACAGGGTGGGAAAAATATTCCCAATGCATTTGCCATGTAACTGGGAAAAAAAAATTAAGAAAAAGTTTTAACAATCATTTTACTAAAGAATATATATGATGGGCAATAATCACATGAAAATATAGCCAATAGAGATAGACAAATTCAAACCACTATGTGATACAAGACAGTATTACACACGCACATCTAAGAATGGCCAGAGTTTAAAAAAAAAAAAAAAAATGGAAAACAACAAGGGTTTCTGAGAATCTTGAGCAACTAGAACCCTCACATACAGCTGGTGGAGGTAAAAAATATTAAGAAAATTTTAGAAAACAGTTTGACAATATCTTGTAAAGTTTAACACCCACTTACCATTGAATTAGCTATTCCATAAAAGAGAGATTAAAAAAAAAAATGTCTATACAAAGACCTGTTTTCCTAACAGCTATATTTATAATATCCAAAACATACAAAACCACATATGTCCATTATTTAAAAATAATACAAAATAAAATGTTGTGTTATATTCATATAATGAGATATTATTGAGCAATAAAAATTAATAAAATACCATTATAACAAATATCATGTGTAGATCATAAAAACATATTGTTGAGAAAAAAAGGCTATCAAACTTTATACATAAAATATGTGCATTTTGTTATATGTAAATAAAATTGATTTATAATTCTAGAAATATGTAGACGTTTATGTGATATATATATGTGATACACATCCCTCCACACATGCATGCCTTGGCTTTGCTCATAATATATAAATCTTTTAATAATGCTCTCACTCCAGAAAGCCAACATTCATTGAATTATTTTTAGTAAGGGCCTGCTATCCACTAGGCTCCCTTCTAACACTTCTGCTCTTGGCAGTGGGCCAAGCAGACACACAGATACACACACACACACACACTTACAAGTAAAAAAAAAATGGTATAGCATATTTGCAAAAATATCTCTAGGGTACTGTTGGAAAAAAAATAAAAGTAGAACGTGCATGCTGTTTGCCTAAAAATACAGCAACTCTACACCTTTATAGGAGGGATCTGTACTATAATAACAATTACAACCAAAAAATAACAAGGGTGTGATATAATGTCAGGCAGTGTTAAACAAAAAAGGAAACTCAAGATAAAGGGATGAAATAACGGGAATTTTAGGTATGTGATCAACAAAGAGCTCTCTGAGGTAATTCATGTGTCCAAAAATCTGAATAGTGAGAGCCCAAGTAAAGGGATAGCTGGAAAAAGAGTTGCAGTTAAAAAGAAGAGCAAGCATGAAAGTCCTTGGACTAAAAAGGCTCTTATTGTGTATGATATAACAAATGGATCAATATAAGCAATACTCATAATCGTTTTCAGGGTCAGTTAATAAAATCTGAAATAATTTAAGTTCATTTCAATATTAAGATTTTAAAATGTGAGAGTGCATCAATATCAACATCAATTTCTTCTGATTCATATGGTTTCCGACCTTGAAGATTTCATTGATTTTTTGCATGTTATTACTTTTGGATTAGCTCAATGTCACATCCATGAGTATTATAACATTCAAGCAAAGATATAAAATGCCCTCGATTTATTTGCTTTTAGAAAATTATCTTTATAGGAAATGTGTGATGTTTTTCCCCTGTGGTCTGTGGGCGGGGTTGCCAGCTATGGATATTTTGTTATTCAGGTAATCACACAGGATTGTTCTCTCAGAACGAACTCATAATATTTGGAATAGAGTGCTGATAATATGCTGTACAGGAGCTCTGGTAGCATAGTGCCTAAGGCACTTGATTGCTAACCAGAAGGCCGGTGGTTCAAACTCACCAGCCACTCCTCAGAAGGAAGTGAGTTCAATATATAGCAATATATAACAATGAGCTCAAATATAGCAATATATAACAATGAGTTCAAATATAGCAAGAGTTGTGAGGGTGGCACAAGTCAGGGCAATGTTTCATTCTATTGTACATAGGATCTCAATGAATTGGAACCAACTTGATGACACCTAACAATAACAATATATGTTTACATATAAATATATGTAACAATTCTTACTTATACAAGTATGTACACACACACACACACAATTTATGTTTTTATGAGTAAAGTGACTTGCATAGGAACTGTCAAATATTAACCAAGAAATTAATGTTTTTAATTTAATTAATTAAAAACAAATAGCAGAAAAATGTACAGCATATTGTTGTTGTTATGTGCCGTCAAGTCGGCCCCGACTCATAGTGACCCCTTCTTGGGTTTCTGAGGCAATATCACTACAGAAGTAGGATTGAGGGCCTTCTTCTTCTTTTTTTTTTTTTTTTGCTTGCACACTACCACGCATGATATCCTTCTCCAGGGGCTGGTCCCTCCTGACAACATGTCCGAGGTAGATGGGATAAAGTCTCACCATCCTCAAATTGAAGGAGTATTCTGGCTGTACTGTTTCCAAGAAATATTGGTTTGTTATTCTGCAGTATGGTGGATTCAATATTCTTTGCCAATACCATAATTTAAATGTATCAATAACTCTTTGGTATTCCTTACTCATTGTAAACTTTTTGCATGCATATGAGGTAATTGAAAATACCATGGGTTCAGTCATGCTCACCTTAGTCCTCAAAGTGACATATTTTTTTAAATATTTTTTTAAATATTTTTATTCAGATTTGGGTAAAAGTTTACAGAGCAAATGCACTTTCTATACATTAGCTCACATACACTTTGTCTCATGACATTGACTACAATTTACCACAATGCAACAGTTTCCCTCCCACTTCCTCCCTGAGTTACCCCTTCCCTGTGTCCTTCCTTCCGTGCACTCCTGCCCCCTGTTCATGCACAGCCCTTTTATTCTCCCATGATTGTTCACTGCAAGGAGTGTCTCTACTTAATGTAAATGTTCAGCTCATATGCCTGTCTTTTGTTTACCTAGAACCCACAGGAGTGGGTCTAATTCCAGACCTGAAGGACAGATAGAGGTCATAGTCTCGATGGTTCCAATCAGCAAACCTGGTCCCTTTTTTTTTTTTTTTTTAAATTTTGAGTTTTGTTCCACATTGTTACCCCACTCTATCCAGGATCTTCTACATAGACCACCCTCTGGGTGTTTGACAGTGGTAGCTTGGCATCATCTAGTTCTTCTCGTCTCACAGTCTTACAGGCAGAGGATCACATGGTGTACCAACCACTTGGACTAAATGTTTCCATGCATCTTTGGTTTTCTTCATTATTCTTTGCTCTGGATGAGGAGAGACCCATCATTGCATCTAGACAGCTGTTTGCAAGGTTTTGTGAACCCAGTCACTACTCGCCAAAGTAGGATGAGGAACAATATTTTGTGTAGTATATTATGTCAATTGAACTTGATGTCCCCTGTGATTATGATTCCAAACCCACAGGTCTGACTATTTGCTCCCTCTGGGTAGCTGGCTGCAGCTAAGGAGTGACTACAACCTTGTCCCTTGTCATCTCTACTATATACCTACAAATTCTTACAGAGCACACCAATACACTTGTAGGAATATTGTCTGCCAACCCTATACATGGTCTTGGGCACATGCCCTGCATAGACAAACCTAATAGTTCAGCCTGTCCACCTATATCTCTCTGTTTGTTTTCATTGACAACGCAGTACTGTATACGCAAAAGGGTTCATCTTTGTTGTCTGTACCTCCCATATACCTCTCTGTGTTTTCCTCAATGCCACCCTATTGATAACTCACAATTGGATATTTCCCTTCTCTTCACCCAAATCAATATTTGTCTCTACCTAACAGTGATTCTTTCCCTCCCCTCCCACCACTGGTAAAATTTCCTTTCATATATAAACATTTCTTTGACTTTTTATAAAAACGGACTAATACAATATTTGTGCTTCTGTGATTGACTTACTTTACTCAGCATAATGTTCTCAAAATTCATCCTCGTTATATGGTGTTTTGGTTATTCTACGTTGCTCTTTAGGGTTGCACAGTATTCCATTGTGTGTATGTACCATAGTTTGGTTACCCATTCTTCTGTTGATGGGAACCTAGGTTTCCATCTTTGGCTATTTTAAATAGTGCTGCAATAAACATGAATGTGCATGTATCTGTTCTTGTCCTGGCTTTCACTTCTTTAGGATATACACCTAGTAATGGAATGGCTGGGTCAAATAGTATTTCTAATTCCAACTATTTAAGGAATCACCATACTGCTTTCCACAGTGGTTGTATCATTTTACAGTCCCACCAGGAGAGTATGAGAGTCCCAATTTTTGCATCCTCACCAGCATTATTTTCTGTCTTGTTGAACTTTACTATTAGTGCTGGGGCAAGATGGTATCTCACTGTTGTTTTGATTTGCAACTCTCTACTGGCTAATGATCATGAGCATTTTTTCATATGTTTGTTGGCAGCCTGAATATCCTCTTTGGTGAAGTGTATAGTCATGTCTTCTGTCCATTTTTTAATTGTATTATTTGTCTTTTTGTTATTGAGGTGTTGGAGTTTTCTATAAATTCTAGAGATAAGTCCCTTGTCAGATATGTCATTGCCAAATACTTTTTCTCAATCTGTAGGTTCTCTTTTGACTCTTCTGGAGAAGTCTTTGGAAGCACATAAAAATTTAATTTTTAGAAGGTCCCATTCATCTAGTTTATCTTTTGCTGTTTGCACATTCTGAGTTATGCTTGAAAGTCAATGACATATATTCAAACTCACTGCTGTTGAGTCC
>NW_006921674.1:122418-124865 GCF_000298275.1 Orycteropus afer afer | reverse complement strand
TATCTTGGTAGCTATTGTAAATGGTATTGATTTCCTTATTTCTTTTTCAGCCATCTTTTTTCTGGTGTAAGGAATACAACTGGTTTTTGGATGTTGATCTTGTTTCCTGCCACTTTGCTAAATCTCTCAATTAGTTTCAGTAGATTTTGTACTGAGTCTTGGGTTTTCTATGCATAGGATCATATTATTAGCAAATAGAGATAGTTTGACTTCTTCTTTACCAATTTGGATGCCTTTGATTTCCCTTTCTTGCCTTACTGGCCTGACCTGGACTTCCAATACAATGTTGAATAAAAGTGGTGATAAGAGGGCATCCTTGTCTGTTTCCTGTTTGCAAGGGGAATGGTTTCAGTCTCTCTCCATTGAGAATAGTGTTGCCTGTTGGTTTTGCATATATCCCTTTATTATGTTGAAGAATGTCCCTTCGGTTCCTATTTTGCTGAGAGTTTTTTTGAGGAATGGGTGTTGGATTTTATTAAATGCCCTTTCTGCATTAATTGATATGATCACGTGGCTCTTTTCTTTTATTTATGTGGTGGATAACAATTGTTTTTCTGATCTTGAACCATCTTTGCATACCTGATATGAATCCCACTCGGTCATAATGAATTTCTTGATATGTTGTTGGAGTCTGTTCTGTTTACCTAGCACTGCTCTAACAGAAATACCACAAATGGGATGGCTTGAACAAACAGGAGTTTATTCTCCTATAGTTCGGGAGGCTTTAAGACCAAGTTGAAAGTGACAGGCTCTAGGGGCTGTGTGAAAGCCCCTCAGCCTTGAGCTTCAGCTCTGCCTCTTGCTTCTGGCCCACTGTAGCTAGAGGCATCTCTTCACTCAAGCAGCTACTTTCTGCTGAGGCCAACAAGCCCAAAGTCAACAAATAAAATAGCATAGATCTGATGTTACCAAACCACATATCAGGCCACTAATTCAAGTTTGTTGAAAGTCCCAAGGTTGGCAGAGCATGGCAGGCTGCTGAACAGCGACACGGCTACATTCAAGGTTTGAGCCTGCCATAAGCTAGAGATCATTCTCAAAGCTGCTTCTTTCTTACAGCAAGCAGACCACATCCCTAAAGCAGCTACTCAGCTGTTTGTGGTAGATCCCACCATGGAGTTGACTGCCAGTCTCATCATGAGGAATAACTACCACCAGCTGTCCAGCCACTCAACCAGGCCTGACCAAGTTGACACACAAACCTAACCATCACAGAGTCTATCCTGTTTGGAGTTCAATGAACTTCCTGAATGGATATATTCTCATCTTTCATTATATCAGGGAAGTTCTCTTCCAACAATTCTTGGACAATTTTCTCAGTGGTTTTCTTTTTCTGTTCCTGTTCTGGAATTCTGATTACACATAGGTTATTCCTTTTGATGGTATCCCACATGAACTTTCTTCATTTTGTTTTGATCTTTTTTCTGATTGATCCCTTTCTAAAGAAGTGTTCTGGTATTTGTCTTCAATCTCATTAATTCTGTCTTCCATTTATTAAATTCTACTCCATTGCCCTTTCAATGTGTTATCTATTTCTGAAAATTTAGTATTAATCTCCTAGATTTTTATCTGTAAATTTTGTATCATTTTTAATTTTTCATTTATTTTGTCAATTTGTTCTTGCATTTTTTCCAGAATTGTTCTAGGGTTTTGCTTGTGCTTTCCTTAATTTTGTCAGTGTTTTCCTTGATCTGTCTGTCTCTCAATGCTTTGAGTATACCCAAATCTAATTCTTTTGAATTCCTTATCAGGGAGTTCCAATTCTGTTTCTTCCTCAGGGATGGGTTCTGAGTCTGTGTCCTACTCCCTTTTTACCACTTTATCTTGCATCTTTGTGTGGACTGTGATGGACTATTGTCTCTAAGACATTGTGATGTTGTTGTATTTGGATGTCTATTAACTGTTTGTGAAGAGCAGCTAAGGGTGAGTCAGGCTTTTCTTGGTGGTTGTTTATCCTTAGTCAGTTGGTGGAGAAGGAAGTGGTGGCTCTCACTCAGTAAGTGAAGCTGCAGGAGGTGTGGGTGTAGTTGTGTCATATGGACACTGTTGATGTCTCCCACTCAGTTAGATTAAAAAAAAAAAATTGAAAAACCATCAAAAAAGTGAACACAAGTGGACAAAAAACACCACATAAACACACAAGAACCAAAACCAAAAAAAGAAAAAAAAAAAATTCAATACCCGGGGAGAGGGCAATAAGAGAGAAAAAAGATAGAGTAGGAGAATAATGAAGAGAATATGGAAAAAATGCAAAAAGAAAAACAAGGAATGGGGTTAACCATGAAAAAGAAAAAAAAAAAAAAATGGGAACCAGAAACTGGAAAGATGAAAAAAAAAAAAGCTGAAAACTAGAACCTGGGAAGGAAGATTAAAGAATAATAATGAAAAGGACAATAATAATAATAATTTTAAAACAGACAAAAACAAACTAAAAAAATAAAATAAAA
>NW_006921674.1:115035-119518 GCF_000298275.1 Orycteropus afer afer | reverse complement strand
CCTTGTTCTTTGCCAGTTCTTTCATTGCAGCTTTGACTTCTTCCTTCATTACCATTGGTTCTAGATCCTATGCCACTTCCTGAAATGGATGAAGATCAATCAGTTCTTTTTGGTACAGTGACTCTGTGTATTCCTGCCATCTTCTCTTGATGTTTCCTGCATCATTAAATATTTTGTAGCTTTGAGTAAAATTAAATCCTTGAAAACTTTAAACTTGTCTCTATTTATCATAATGTTGCTTATTGGTCCACTTATGAGGAGTTTTATTTCTTTCTGTTGAACTGTAATGCACACTGAAGTCCACAGTCTTTGATCTGAATCAGTAAGTGTGTGAAGCTCCCTTTGCTTTCAACAAGGAAGGTGGTATCTTGTGCATATCACAGCTTGTTAATGAATGCTCCAATCTTGATGTCATGTTCTTCATATATTCCAGCTTTTCAGATTTTTTCTCAACCTGTAGATTGAATAAATATGGTGAAGGGTTACATCTCTGATGCATACTTTTCCTAATTTGAAACCAAACAGTATCCCCCCCATTCTATTCTAACAACTACCTCTTGGTTTTTATACCAAGAGGTCTGCATATGTACACTTAAGTGTCATGGAATTCTCATTCTTCAAAATGCTATTCATAATTTGTTATGATCCACAGAGTCAAATGCTTTACATAAGCAATAAAAGTCAGGTAAACAACTTTCTGGTATCTGTTTTCAGCCACGATCCATCTGACATCAGCAATGATATCTCTTGTTCTACATCCTCTTCTGAATCCAGGTTGTATTTTTGCAGTTCCCTGTCCATATACTGCTGTGCCGTTTTAAAAATAATCTTTAATAAAATTTTACTTACATGTAATACTAATAATACCATTTGATATTTTCTATATTCTGTTAAACCATCTTTCTTTGGAATAAGCACAAATATGGATTCCTTCTCCTTGGTTGAACAGGCAGTTGTCTTCCAAATTTCTTAGCATAAAGGAGGAACGTCTTAAAGCTTTCCATCTGTCTTTTGAAATATATCAATAGGTATTCCACCAATTCCTGGAACTTTATCTTTTGTCAATGCCTTCAGTACATCCTGGAATTCTTCTTTCTATATCATCAGTTATTGATCATATTCTGCCTCTTAAAATGATTAAATATCAACCAATTCTTTTTGATATGGTGACTCTCTATTATGCTTCCAGCTTTATCTAATAGTTTGCCCATGTAATCTTTCAACATTGCAACTCAAGGCTTGATTTTTTTTTTTTTTTTTTTTTCAGTTATTTAAGCTTGAGAGATACCTAGAATCTTCTTTCTTTTTTTTATTTTCTAACTCCATTTCTTTGTTCATTAAATTATAATATTTTACTTTGTCTTCTTAAGCCCTCTATTGATATATTCTGTTCATCTCTCTTAGTTCATTATTTCTTCCATTTGTGTTAGCTAGTCCATGTTAAATAATAAATTTCAGAGATTCTTCTAACATCCATTTTGTTCTTTTCTTTCTTCCCTATTGTTTTAGTTACCTTTTGCTTTTGTTATGTATTATGTCCCTGATATCATCACACAACTTGTTGAGTCTTTGGTTTTTTGTGTTCAATGCATCAAACTTTTCCTCTAACGGTTTCTAAAGCAAGTAGGAGATTCTCAAGATCATACTTAGACTCTCATGGACTTGTTTTAATTTTCAGTGTGAACTTGTATATGAGCAGTTATGTTCTTTTCCACACTCAGAACTTGATCTTATTCTGACTGATATTGAGCTTCTCCATCATTTCTTTCTTTGATGTACTCAATTTTCCTTCTGTGTATTGCATCCAGTTAAGGCCATGTGTATAGTTTCTGTTTATGTGATTAAGAAAAAAAGTACTTGCAATGACTAAATCATTGATCTTACAAAATTCAATCATGAGATCTCTAATGTCATTGCTGTCACCAAGGCCATATTTTCCAACTACTAATTCTTCTTTGTTTCCAATTTTCACATTCTAATCATAGTAATTAACAATGCATCTTGATTGCATGTTTGATCAATTTCAGACTGCAGAAGTTAATAAAAATCTTCAATTTCCTCTTCAAATATGTGTGTGTGTGTATATATATATACACACACACGTATTCTTATGCATTACAACTTATTTTCTCTATATATATATATATATATATATATATATATATACACATCTACATAAAATTTAATAAGTGTTTACTGAGTGCATATATTGATGTATCCATACACACATACATACATGATATAAATTTTACACATAAAAATTCTGAAATTCAGAGCTAGGAAACAATTTACATGATGCTGAACAAGGGTTGTTATTAACACCTGACTCTAAAATTTTGATTAATTTTATACCAAAAGCATAGAATCTAGTTTGGGACTGACAACTTATATGAAATTGGGTAAAACAAATTATTATAAGAATAGTGAGACAACATCACCAGTAAATACACTTCTATCCTTTAATCAATAGCTATAGGAGCAATACCAATATCTGGATAGAAGTTTGAAGAGTTTCATGTTTAAAAGTATCACCATTTGCTATACACACACACAAGAGTACATGCAGACTTTAGCACTGGATAATACATTTATGAGAATAGAATATAATATGAAGACTTTGTGTATCATTTTAGAAAAATTGAATCTAGAAAGAGTCTTTGAATTGTGTCTAGCTAATACTCAAACTCTGCAAAACTCAAATTGATAAATTTCTAAACATAATCTAATATATTATGACTGTTTTATTAGCACTTCAATAAAAATCTGAAGAATATGCACAGTGGCCTTCAGTAATTGAGCTCTTTAAAATAAGTTATAATATATTTGCATGTCAGTAAACCATTATGGGGAGTGGAAATATTTTGGGACAAGAAATTTAATGTTTCAAAAACTTGTCAATAAAGTTATAGATAGTAAATTAATTAGAGCTGGGAAATTTCCATTAGGTAGGAATGGAAAGGAATTTGGGGACTTGTTAACCTATAAAGATAAAATTCATTTAAAAAGACAATAATGTTAATAGCAATGGCAATAATAGTAACATGCATTCAATAAATATTATGCCAGGTCATATAATACATTCTTAGATAAATTAATGAATTTTATTCTCTTAGTTAATTGATTTCTACAGATGTGAAACCTGAACTACAGAGAGGTCAGTTAACTCTCCCATATTCATACCAATGTTATTGTTAGATACTGTCAAGTTGGCTCAAACTCATATTTACCCTATGCACAACAGAACAAAATGCTACCAGGTTGTTCACCATCCTCACAATCCTTGTTATACCTGAGCCCATTGTTGAAGCCACTGTGTCAATCCATCTTATTGAGGGTCTTTCCCCTTTTCACTTACTCTCTGCTTTACCAAGTGTTAAGGTTGTGTGTCAACTGTGTTAGGCCTGATTGAGTGGCTAGGCATCTAGTGGTAGTTATTCTCCATGATGAGACTGGCAGTCAACTCCGTGGTGGACTCTACCACAAGCAGTGTTAGTGATGTGGTCTTCTTCCCATATATGAGAAGCAGCTTTGGGAATGGTCTCTAGCCTTGTGACATGGTAGAACCCTGCATGCATCCAATCATTGTTGAGCAGCCTACCATGTCCTGCTGATCTTGGGACTTCATTTAATTACTTGAATTAATGGCCTGCCAAGTTGTTTGGTAATATTGGGATTGTACCTTTTTACTAATCAACTTTGGGGATGTCAGCATCAGCAGCCAGCAGCTGTCTGAGTGAAGAAAAGCCTCCATCTTCAGTGGGCTGAGAGCAGGAGGCAGAGCTGGAGCCCAAGGGTGAGGGGCTTTCACTCAGCCCCTAGAGCCTGGCATTCTCTAAGAGAGTGAACTCCTATTTGTTCAAGCCATTTCATTTGTGGTATATTCCTGTCAGAGATGCATTAGATAACCAAAACACCTAGCATGATATCTTTCTCCAGGTAATGGTCCCTTCTGGCAAAATGACCAAAGTAGATGAAATGAAATCTGGCCATTCTCACTTTGAAGGAGCATTCTGGCTGCACTTCTTCCAAGATAGATTTATTCATTGTTCTAGAAGTTCCTTGTACTTTCAATATTCTTCACCAGCACCACATTTCAAAAGTAACAACCTTTCTTTCATCTTCCTTATTCATTATACAGATTTTTACATGCATATAAGGTAGCTGAAAATACCATGGTTTGGTTTAGACACACCTTAAAGACATCTTTGCTCTTATGCCCTTTAAAGAGGTCTTTTGCAGTGCATTTACCCAGTGCAATACATCCTTTGATTTCTTGACTGCTGCTTCCATGGGTGTAGATGGGGGATCCAAGTAATATGAAATCTTTGACAACATCAAACTTTTCTCCATTTATTGTGAAGCTGCTTATTGTTCCAATTGTAAGGATTTTCATTTTCTTTATGTTGAGGTATAATACCTACTGCAGATGGTTGTTGTTGTTAAGTGCCGTCGAGTCGTTTCCGACTCATAGCGACCCCATGCA
>NW_006921674.1:110565-112055 GCF_000298275.1 Orycteropus afer afer | reverse complement strand
CACTCTTCTCTTTGGCTTCCTGGGTTCCACCCCTTCCTCCTGCTCTTCCGGCCTGCTACTCTGTGCTACGCCTGTGCTTACCTTGCTCCCGAAGTCCTGGTCCCTCTCGGTAGGGTAACAAGGGAACGTGTTCAGTGCAGATCAGTGAGTAAGCACAAGCCCGCCTTGTTTCAGTACCTGCAGATGGTAGTCTTTAATATTCATCAGTAAGTGCTTCAACTCATCTTCACTTTCAACAGGCATGGTTGTGTCATCTGCATATTGAAGGTTGATAATGAGTATTCCTCCAATCCTGATGGACTTTCTTTTTCATATAACCCAGGTTCTTGGATTATTTGCTTAGCATACAGAATGAATAAGTAAGGTGAAATGATTCAACCCTGATACACTCTCTTCCTGATTTTAAAACATGCACTATCACCTTGTTTTGTTCAAGTGACTGCCTCCTGGTCTATGTACAGGTTCCTCATGAGCAGAATTAAGTGTTTTAGATTTCCTATTCTTCTCAATGTTATCCATAATTTGTTATGATATACACAGTCAAATGCTTTTGCATAGTCAATAAAACATTAAAACACTAGTAAACATTACCCCCATTGCCACCCTGGTATTCTTTGCTTTCAGCCAAGATCCATCTGACATTAGCAATGATAAATCTCATTCCACGTCCTCTTCTGAATTCAGCTTGGATTTCTAGAAGTTCCCTATCAATGTACTGCTGTAACCATTTTTTGAATTATCTGTAGCAAAATCTTACTTATGCGTGATATTAATTGTTTTGGTTACCTACTGCCGCTCTGACAAGAATATACCACAAAATGAGATGGTCTTAACAACAAGAGTTTATTCTTACAATTTGGAGTCTTTAAGTCCAAGTTCAAAGTGCCAGGCTCTAGGGGCTGGGTGAAAACCCCTCAACCTTGGGGTCCAGATCTGTCTCCTGCTCCCGGCCCACTGGAGCTAGAGGTATTTCTTTACTCAGACAGCTGGTGGCTGCTGAGGCTGAAAAGCCCCTAGGTTGACAAGTAAAAAGGTACAGTCCCAATTTACCAAACCACACAGCAGGACATTAACTCAAGTCCATTGTATGTCCCAAGGTCAGCAGAGCATAGCAGACTGCTGAGCAAACGACACAGCTACATTCAGGGTCCAAGCATGCCATAGGCTACAGACCATTCCCAAGGCTTCTCCTTAAATACAAGAAGCAGACTATATCCCAAAGGCAGCTACTCAGCTGCCTGTGGTAGATTCCACCATGGAGTTGATGGCCAGTCTCATCTTGGGAAATAACTACCACCAGCTGCCCAGCCACTCAACCAGGCCCAGCCAAGTTGACACACAAACATAACCATCACATTAAAGATATTGTTTGATAATTTCCACATTATGTTGGATCACCTTTCTTTGAAATGGGCACAAATGTGGGTCTCTTCCAGTCAGTTGACCAGGTAGCTGTCTTCCAAATTTCTTGGCATACATGAGTAAGTGCC
>NW_006921674.1:108712-109695 GCF_000298275.1 Orycteropus afer afer | reverse complement strand
TCTTTCCACAGATGTAGTCATTCTGATTCCTGTGTATGCCATCTAGTGAGGTCCACGTGTATAGCTGCCATTTATGAAAAAAGATATTTGCAATGAATAAGTTATTGGTCTTCCAAAGTTTATCACTCAGTATCCTGGGTCATTTCTATCACCAAGGCCATATTACTAACAAACAGTAATTCTTCTTTTTTTGTGTTCCAATTACCAGTAATAATCGATACATCTTCATTGCACATTTGGACTATTTCATAATGAATAATTTCATAAAAATAATAATTTTATTAATTGGTCTTCCTTTTAGGCATGTGGATATTATCCTGTCACTGACAACATTGTACTTCAGGATAGACCTTGAAACATTCTTTTTGATAATGAATGTCATGCCATATCTCTTTACTTTGTCATTTTTGCCATACTAGATCATGATGGTCTGATTCAAAATCGCCAAAACCAGCAGCTCACTAATGCCTAGGGTATTGATCTTTATGTGTCAAATTTCATTTTTGACAACTCCCAATTTTCCTGCATTCATGCTTCATACAGTTCATGTTCCAATTATTGATGGATATTGGCAGTTGTGTCTTCCCATTTTGAGTCGTGCCCCATCAGCAGATGGAGTTCTCAAAAGCTGTACTCAATCCAGGTCATTAAGGTTGACTATACTTTCAAGAGGCAGCTCATCCCCAGTTGCATTTTGAGGGCTTTCTGACTTCAGGGGCTAATCTTCCAGCACTATATCAGACAATGTTTCTGGGCTATTCATAAAGTTTTCCAGAAATATATCAGATAGTGTTTCACTTCTATTCATAAGGTTTTCACTTGCCAGTTCTTTGAGAAGTGGATGGCCCCTTCCTTCTTTCTAGTTTGTCTTAATCTGGATGCTACAGAGAAACCTGTCCACCATGGGTGACCCTGCTGTCCAATTTTGCTTTTATACCTTCTAATAGAGCAAGCGGGTCTCCGGGAGCAAGGTAAGCACGGGC
>NW_006921674.1:68678-105358 GCF_000298275.1 Orycteropus afer afer | reverse complement strand
GGGCTCAAGTATAGCAGGGATTGTGGGGCTGGCGCGGGATCGGGCAGTGTTTCGTTCTGCTGTGCATGGGGTCGCTATTAGTCGGAAACGACTCCATGGCACTTAACAACAACAACAACAATAGAGCAAGCTCTGGTAGCATAGTTCCTAAGGCACTTGACTGCTCACCAGAAGGCTGGTGGTTCAAACCCACCAGCCACTCCTCAGAAGGAAGATGGGGCAATCTACTTCCTCGAAAACCCAAGGAGGGGTCGCTGTGAGTTGGGTCCGACTTGACAGCACCTAATAACAACAACAATAGAACAAGCGATCAGAATTGCTTATCTTATAAACTTGACAAATAAAGGAATAAGCACAGCTGCTTTTAAAGCTTTTTTGAAACTTCAAAAATTCTTTCTAAGCTATAGATGATTAAATATATTAATTGAAAAGGGAGTGCTTTCCATATTTAAAAAAATATAAGAGTTTGACTGACATTATCATTTCTCATCTAATGAACAAAGTGATATGTGCTAACTTGAGTTACTTTTCTTGGGAAGCATTATCCTGTTGTGAAGGAATTTACAGATTTAGTTTTACTGTGAAGCTGTTATAACTTTGAGCTCAATAATCATCACAAGTAGTACATCTTGCCAGTCACCTTAAATAATATGTGTTTGTGAAAACTGGACGTGCCTTCTACACTATTCTGTGCTCAATATGGACTTAAAGCTTTGTAGGCAATTAAAAGGTAAATAATGTAATGGCTAAAACCACTAATCACTTCTACCTGTGGGTGGAAGCAAAGCATTTGTTTTGAATCACCAATTGTCTATTTCACATATGGGCATTTATTCCATTTTTTCTTAAAACTTACTTCTTCAAGTTTTGATTGAAAAATATATATCACATCACATTTTTTTTTTTCACTCCTTAATATAACCTGAGTAACTCCATTCAGGTTTGATATATTTAGAAAAATATGTATGTTGAAATGCAAGTCTTTTGTTTATTTGTTGTTTGCTTGTTTCTTTATATTCTTTAATAGAAACTATAGATCTTATCTTATGAACTATAAATCTCTATATTTGATTCTAGCTCTGTCCTTTCTCTCCAATCATATTCTATTGTGTCACTGTCCTGTACATTTTTTGTGCATTGAATAGTGTACACTTACTTAAAATTAGAGTTCATAGCCATATTAAAAACCAAACCAAACCAAACTCACTGCCTTCAAGTCAATTCTGACTCACAGAGACCCCTACTGGGTTTCCAAGGCTGTAAATCTTTATGAAAGCAGACTGCCCATCTTTCTTCCATGGAGCAGCTGGTGGATTCAAACCACTGACCTATTGGTTAGCAGTCAAATGCCTTAACTACTACATCATCAGAGCTCCTTCGCCATATTAAAGAAGATAGAAAAAGCTATATTTTCCTAATATGCTGATATCTAAAGTGATTAGAGTGATTACAAAACATTCTTCAAGTTTGGAATACTATACATTCCTTATTATACTAGGCAAGAAATGTTAAGACTAAAAACTTTCCAAGATGGAGATTCCTTTCAAAGAAACACTTAAAATCCTTCATCCTATAGAAAGGACATTTGATAGGAGGAAATAAGGAATAATAATGGAGGAAATTATGGCTATATAAATTTGGGAAAATAGTTCCAGCCCCAGTCAGACTGAAGTGGAAACAGTGCATGTCACATAAGAATCTCCCAAGAAATACTTGATGAGTAAGAAAGTCTATAAAATCTTCTACCACATAGAAGAAAACATTTTATAAAATGTATTTTGAAGTAGGTCTTAAAAGAAATTATTTACATTAAAAGGTAAACACGCTTCCAAATTCCTAACATTTGTACCTTTTTTTGTTATACCATCAAGGTAGAGAAATATTATTAATAATGGAGTGAAGGGCATTGTATGGTTGAAACAGCAAATTGCTATAACATAATGATTGAATTTTCTGAATGAGTCAGACAGATTCTTATGACATTGTGATTTGTAGATGAGTCTGAGGCAAGAAAATCCTTTGTGTGATGGGTCAGTTTAGGTCCAGCAAGGAGTTAGAATTAGTTGGTTTGTAGAATTAAAAGATAGGGCTTTGCTGCTCAGAAAAATCAGTATCTTGGTCACAATTGACTTTTCTATGCCAGGGACAAAGATAATAGCAATCACACTATACTCTACTCATGGCCAACAAGGTTCAGGTCTCTCTTTCCTATAATTTTCTTCTATAATGATCTTCTGCAGAAATCACTAACATGTCAGCATCAGCCCTGTGAGTTGAAACCATTTATTTTTCTCTGACTTCTCTCTTCAATAATCATATTACATTATAGTTATTCCTATATGTTCTTAGTGATTATGGTGATTTATGATTATTGTATGCTGTCTATATGCTTAAATTGAAGGTTTCATTCACTGCAGATAGTTATTACATAGTATAAGTTGTGTTCTTTTAACTGAATGATATTGTAGTCTATCAAAAAACACTTTAGGAGCTGAAAACAGAAGCTATTCAGTGGGGGTGAATCTGATCAATATTTTAAATGATTACTTTTCTCTACAGATTGGAATGAAGATAATAAAGAAAATATTTGAAAATATTTAAGTATTTCGCTTTAATTTATTCGTTCCCCCCACCCTTTAAGTATATTTTATTGCTAACTCCTATATCTTAACTCAGGAGCTCTGGTAGCGTAGTGCCTAAGGCACTTGACTGCTAACAAGAAGGCTGGCAGTTTAAACTCATCAACCACTCCTTGGAAGGAAAGTTGGGCAATCTACTTCTGTAGTGATACTGCCTCGGAAACCCATGGAGGGGTCGCTATGATTTGACGGCATATAACAAGAACAACATATCTTAACTCAGAGCCAAAGAGCATAGATCCCTAATCTCCTAGCAAGGCATGAACTTGAAAACCAAGCCTTGTGGAGAGGTAAAATTTACTAAGTTCCTTTAGCTTCTACCTTACACACTAAGCCCAAACATGGAAGAACAGATGGTCTCATCCAAAGTGAGAAGAAGGTAAATTTTTATTGCAAATAAGCTTTATCTGAGGCTATTCTAGAAGAAGAAAGATATGAGAGAATAACAGAGCAGTCCGTATCTCTGTTCCCAAAGAATAGTGAAGAAAACACTGTAAATAAATAAGGAAGACTGGATTCTCATTTATTCATTATTATTTTTTTTTCCTCCTCATTTGAGGACTAATGTTGAAGAAAGGAAGTGGCTTTAGGGGCTTTAGAATTATTCCATAGACAGGCAGAATCCTGAAACTAGAGGATGATTTGCTGACTCCCTTCACACCTGAGTCTGGAAGGAGACGTCCAACAACTTGGAGGCACAGTTTCCTTGCAGTATCCATGTTAATAGTGTGATGAGCCGAAGGAGGCCTGTGGATGTGCTTCCTTCAAGTTCATGTGGTACTAGGCAACAAAAAATTCTCAAGCACTGGAGTGGGGATATAAGGAGATCAAGGCGTTCAAGGGTATCTTTTCACAGTGACAACCTCAGCAGCAAGAGTAAGGAATTGGAAAACTGAGAACTGCAGGAAGGACTGTTTCAATCCTGAGATCAAAGGCTTGATTTCATGATATCTTAGGTATGACTTAGGAAGCAAGACAGAAATTTCCTAGTGTTTTCTAAAAATATTTTCTGAGCTTAAATAAAATAATATTTATTTTTCAATCTGGATTAATTTCCTTTTCTTATCATTTGCGTCATCTTTGTTTGTTGCCATCAGGTTGACCCCACGTGTGCAGGTTAGAACTGCTCCAAAGTGTTCCGAAGGCTGTGACCTTGCTGAAGCAGATCACCAGGATTGTCTTTTGAGGTGCTTCTAGGTGGTTCAAACACCAATATTTTGGTTAATAGTTGAATGCGTAATGGTTTTTGCCACAAAGGGACTCCATTTGTGTCACATCTCCAAGTATATATTTTTTTATAATTCTTTAATAACAAAATAACATACTTTATACTTGAGATATCGCTTCAATACACAAACAAAAATGAAATAAAATAAAAAATGTGTAAAACACTAATTAAAAAATGAAGATGCATTTGCAATTGTAGAGTGCTACAAAATAGGAGTCCTAGGATATAAAAAGCAGATATTATTTTAGAAATGTGCTGTTATTATCATTATCAATTAAGATAGAAGTATAAGAATGTATTCCTCTCTGTTGAAATTTTACTTAAGTGAAGACTTATTTTAAAAACTTTTAAGTAAAAGGGATGTGGTCAACTATGAGAAATTTCAGAAATGAAAACTTTATAAAAATTACTAGTTTTAAATCATTTCTAAGAAATAACTTTGTACTCCAGATGACAAAAATAAAATCAGCATGGATTGTGAAATGTAAGTTACTAGTTCTGTACCATTGTGAGTAAGAATAAAACCCACCAAATCCACTGCTCTCAAGTTGATCCAACTCATAATGACTCTATAAAACAGAATAGAACTACCTACCCCATAGAGTTTTCAAGGCTGTAAAATTTTGAGAAAGCAGGCTATCACATCTTTCTTATCACATCTTTTTTTTTTTTTCCACAGGTTGGCTGTGGGTTTGAAACACCTATATTTTGGGTAGCAGCCTAGTGCATTAAGTACTGTGTCACCAGGGCTACTTGAGTAAGTATAACAAAACCAAACCAAACTCACAGCCATCAAGTCAATTCTGATTCACAGGAATTTCCATTGGGTTGCAAAGGCTGTAAATCTTTATGGAAGCATGCTGCCTCATCTTTCATCCATGGTTTGTGGGTTTGAGCCACAGACCTTTAGATTAACAGCCAAATGTCTTAACCACTACACAATCAGAGCTCCTTTGAGTAAGTATAATACAAAGAAATTGGTTTTCAATTTAAGAAGAATTTTTTTAAAAATATGAATCTAACGCATGTTGGTTGAGACATCCTAAAATGTCCTTTTCTGATAGTCTTTACAATTTAGGCTTTATGTATAGAAAAAGATTAGAGGATGAGCAACATGTCTTCAAAGTAACTGTTTTCTTAAAAAATTCTGAAATTATTTCTTTATAGAGATTTAGTGGATCCCTTGTTTCACATGATATTGCACTTGTTCAGACACACATACACACACACACAAATCTCAATATGGCTAATGCTTTCAGTGAAAATGTTCATGCATATTATGTAAGTGCGGGCTTCTGTAAACTTTTCTTCACAAATGTCCAGAATGGTTAAGTTGTTGCTTAAATGTTTTATACATAAACAATCGTTGAGAGGAATTCTTGAATGGCTGATTTTTTTCTCACAACTGATGATATTACATAAAATTTGATATTATTCTTCCATGAATATTTATATTAAAATGTAACACCACTATTTTTCTTTATCTTTTTGGGTAGGGAAAGAACAATGCACTCTATAACTGCACCAGACTCTGTTCTCTCAAATACTAAGGATTTTTGATAAATTTTTTAAAATAACTAATTTAGTCTCTTAGCTGAACAGCTTATGCTTTCATTACTTTTATGAGGCCACAAAGCAACATAAGGTACTTTGTAAAGAAACAATCTAAGCAAAGTAACTCTTTTGTTTAAAGGAAGGCAATAAAACAATCTTTATTTCATAAAGGATAGGATCATTGCAGAGAAGGTTATAGATTTATTCATAGCTCAAAACTAAGCATTTGTAGAATCAGGAAATCAGATTATCTGCTCTTTTAAGCATAAGCCAATGGCTTTTCAACAAACAAACTGAATATAGGATAAATCAGGAGCAACGAACTCTCCAGTCTAAAACATCTGATTTGGGACATAAAATGCTTGACACTAAAACCTAATTAAATATTCAAAGTTTTAATTTAGTGAAATAATTTATGTGAGTTTAACTTTTTAGTTTAAGAAATGGATGTCTGTATTCATTTCATCATCTTTATGTGGGAAAATTATTGACTAACTCTCTTCCAGGAAGACGTCAAGACTGTGCTAGTTTTGAAACAATAATTCTCACTCCTACACTTCTTGGAAATGAGGGTGTCTTGACAACATGAGTAGGTGGAGGGGAAGAATAATTCCTCATGTGGCCATGCAATATTTCAGTTGAAGAAAAATATCTTATTCATGAGAAAACAGACAGACACAAAGATACTACCATTTTGCCCTATTGTATTTTCCAAATCACCTTTGTTTTCCTATGTACCCTCCCTTTCTGAGACAGTGCCTGAGGTTTTTTTTGTCAGAAGCTAAATAAGGGTGAAAGAAAGTGAAGAAAATGATCAGCTTCTCAGGAGGTCTTGAACTGGTGCCAGTGTGCCTGCATGACTAGCCTGAGAGATAGCAGCACTGCTGTCAAGAAAGGTGATGCTTGGTGTCATTATCTCAGTCTGAATGCATTCCTTTCTTTTCCTTTGGTGTGGGTTGAAACTAAACATTATATCAGAGGCAAGGACAGGGATAAACTTTTAAATGCACACACCCAGAAGATTAAAAAAAAAAATGTTGTGACTAGTTTAGTTCCATTAAAACAATATTGTCTAGACTTACTCTTACACAAAGTAATTTTTAGACACTTGGGATAGAATCTCAATAAAATACAGGAGAATGGATTGAGGCATTAGTAAGATTTGCAATTATAAGGTAAATTTTATCTTCATGTCAAACTTTTTAATACTAAGCATTTTTTTATAATGTAGTCATTTATTTTCCTGATTTACTTTAACATTCATAAATGATTAGCCACGTTCTCCTTTATAAAAGATCAAACAAATCTAAAACATTTATTTTCTTAGAATTATATGCTCTTATAGTACCTACTTTACAGTTGAGGCAATCAAGAGTCAGAGAGGTTAAGTGCTTTGCTCAGGGTTACACAACTAATAAATGGAGTCAGATTTCAAACTCAGGCAGCATAACTCTTCTTGTTGCTGTTATTTGCCGTCAAGTCGGATCCGACTCATAGCGACCCCTCCTTGGGTTTCCGAGGCAATATCATTACAGAAGTAGATTGCCTAACCTTCCTAGAGTCTACATAATTAACCACTTCATTGTGAAGGTTACATAATTTAGAATTCTGGGAATGAAATGAACCCAAAAGGACTGACATGCCGAGACACAAATCAAGAACTGTAGATTGCAAAAGATTATAGTTTCGGGGAGAAAAGTAAGCCTACAAAGTTATGGTCAAAGATTGTTCATAAAATTTTACAGTTTAAGAACCTGGAAGACCTTGCTTATGCCAGCGCCTATAGTGTGGTCAAGTGGGTTGCTCTAGAGAGAAATAGGTAAACGAGTACTAAAGAAGAATGTGGCTGAAAAGAACTGAGTAGCAGTATGTTATGGCACAAAATGTTGTGTTATTTATAAAAAGGAACTCACAATAGTTTGAAAGTGACTTCTTGTTGTTAGATGCCATTATGTTAATTTCAACTCATAGTAACCTGATGGACAATAGAATGAGATACTGCTGTGTCTTGCACCATCCTCATAATCAATGTTATGTTTGAGCTCATTGTTGCAGTCCCTGTGTCAATTCTTCTCATTAAGGGTCTTCCTCTTTTGCATTGACACTTTCCATTGCTAAACATTATCTCCTTCTCTAGGGACTGGTCCCCATTGGTAACATGTCCAAAGTATATGAAACTACATCTTGCCATCCCCCTTCTAAGGCATTCTGACGGTACTTCTTCCAAGATAGATTTCTTCCTTCTGGCAGTCCATGATATATTCCATATTATTGGCCAATCACATAATTTAAGGGCATAAATTCTTCTTCTGCCTTCCTTATCACTGTCCAGCTTTCACAAGCAATTGAAAGTGCCATTGCTTGAGTCAGTCACATTTTAGTCCTTAAGGTGATATCTTTAATTTATTTATAACTTTTTATTTTGAGTTGTGTGAAAGTTTACAGAGCAACATGGTTTTTCATTCAACATCTTTGCTTTTTTACACCTTAGAAAGGTCTTTTGTGGCAGATTTGCTCAATGTAATACATCATTTGATTTCTTGGCTGCTGCTTTCATTAATGTTGAATGTGGATTCATGTAAAATTAAATCTTTGAAAATTTCAATCTTTTCTTTGTTTATCATGATATTGCTTATTGGTCCAGTTGTGAGAATTTTTGTTTTCTTTATGTTAAGGTTTAATCCATATTGAAGTCTTTAATCTTTGGAAGTGACTAAAGGAGATGCAACTTGTCTTATGGCAAAGTGTGTTGCAGAGAAGACCCTGAAGGAGATGGCATTCTTAAATAAAAGGTATTCAGTAAAGGAAAGGTAAGAGAAAGATTTTCAATGAAGTGTTTGAAGACCTGTCTGATATTAATGAAATATTCCTAATGGTGTAAAGTGGGCCATATATTAAGAAATCAGATTGAGGAAATTGTGCCTTTTTCAGAAGGAATTAGGAAGTCACGAGATGTGCTTGAGGTAATGATATGCTGAAATTGGTGGTGTTTCAGCCATTGGCAAAGAGTCTTGGATAATTGATGGGAAAGGGACAATTAATTACAAAGATACAGCATTTGTCTGAGAAAGAGGAGTGCAGATTTTAAGATGATAGAAGTGAAGGTAGATATGATTGATGTTTTTGAAGAAATAAACAAAATTTGGTGAGTTTTAGCTGTAAGGGTGCAATCTGAATATTTTGGTCATGGGAGAGCCAAGATGGAAATTTTGTGAGGAATTCATTGGTAAACATTTTGACTTTGAAGTGATGGGGAATCTAAGGCAGGATCTTAGTAGAGAAGATAGTTTAAGAGACAGCCATGTTGTCGTCATCTGAAATTCAGCACATCCAGTTTAAATTTATGAAGGAGAGAAAATAGAGAGCAAGAAAAGCAGGAGACAATAAAACACATTCCTTGGACCACCAAAGTAACAGGGAAGGGGAAGAAAATTTGCAGTGAGCAGGAGGAGGAAGAGAAGAAGGGCAGAGCCATGAAGAAGGACCACCTTAATGACATTTTGTTTGGTAAAAGAGAAGAATATTATGAAGAGGCTTGCAATCCTAAACATGTAAACAAGTCACTGAGATCAATAACATGTAAAGGTTAGACACTTGCAGAAAGTAAGTACACTGATAGTTTCTGAAAACAAGAACCAGTAAAGTAGGTGGGGAAACTTTATGACTATCCTCCTTGCAATGATTTCCCTAAACTATAGGTGATTTTTCATTGAGAAAGATTCCTTTGTGTACAAGAATATTTTCCTAATTCATTAGAAGTTTTCTCATAATAACATAGGGAAAGTAATATAGGCTGCTAGCAACTCTAACTCATTAGGAAACACAGAGAGTTAGCCTTGTGTTGAAGTGAACAAGGTTTCTGTATAACCATGCCTTTCTGAACTGATATGTCAATCCAAAATGTTGGTAAGTGAGATAAAGTTGTGTTAAGTGAGGAAGAAATAGAGAACATTATGACTCCTTGATAAATCTCAAAAAGATAAAATTTGCAGTCATTGACTCATAAATTATTTTTTTCTTCTTTAGGCACCTAGGGTCTTTTTTATAAATTGCTCTCAGAAAGAGATCTGATATGGATTATTCTTAATTTAGCATATAATTTGATTTTGTGTTTTCTCTCAAAAAATGATTTTCTCCCCCCTGTTGTTCTTGTTGTTGTTATGTGCCCTCATTAAAGAAAAAAAAAAAATACACCTTCTCTCAAAATACATTAAATATTAGTATGCATATGTGAATTATTTTAGTGGGTAAGGGAAAACTTTTAATTGACTGTATTCTGTATGTTTATAGAGATTAAAAGACAAAATCAGAATTATTACAACCAATTTATGCCTAACTCCAAGCACCTGTTCTTCCCACAGTTCTCTCTTGGCTGTCTCATACCATAATATGTACTGTTACCATCCTCTAAGAGTCCTGGCATAATGAAGGACAAAGAAGAGAACAAGAAAACTCTAATATTTATAAGGCATGCACTGTGGCCTTATAAATACTAGAGTGCTTTTTACATGTTACCTATGCAAACTTGGATTTGAACCCCATTGGTTTAATTATAAAATCTAAACTGATGTCTTTGGCTTTAGTAGTTAGTGCATAAATTTGAATAATAGTAGTATTAACTGGTCTTTCTTGAAGGCATATGGATATTATCCTACCATTGACAGCATTGTACTTCAGATGATTCTTGAAATGTTATGTTTGATGAACAATTTATCATTCCTGGCACAGTAGATCATAGTAGATCATGTGATTATCTGATTCAAAATGGACAATGCCAGTCCATTTCAGCTCACTAATGCCTAGGATAATGGTTATTGTCCATCCATTTCATTTTTGACAACTTTCAATTTTCCTACATTCATAATTTGTCCATTCTGTCTTTCAATTGACCAAACATGAAATCAAGATGTATGGATAATTTATGGTGATTGAAATGTGGAAGTTGGAAAGAAGGAAGCATGATTGGTAGTTGGAAAATATGGCTGTGGTAATGGTAATGATGCTAGAGATCACATGGTAGAATTTTGAAAGACCAACAACTTATTCACTGCAAATACCTTTTTCAACTAGGTAAATGGCAGCTGTACACATGGACCTCACCAGGTGAATGCACAGAAATCAGATCGACTACATCTGTTGAAATAGGTAATAGAGAAGCTCAGTATCATTATTCAAAACAAAGGCAGGAGCTGACTGTGGAACAGATCATTAATTGCTCATCTGCAAGTAAAAGTTGAAGCTAAAGAAATTTAAAAATAAGTCCAAAATAGATGAAATATGAATTTGATTATATCCTATTTAAATTTAGAGAACTTCTGAACAATAGCTTTGATGCACTGAACACCAATGACCGAAGATCAGACAAGTTGTGGGATGACATCCAGAACTTCATACATGAAGAAAGGAAAAGGTCAATATAAAGACAGGAATGGAAGAAGAGATCAAAATGAATGTCAGAAGATACTCTGAAACTTGCTCTATAATACTTAAAACAAATAGAAGAAATGCTGAAATAAAAGACTAAACAGAAGATTTCTAAGGACAGCTCAAGAAGACAAATTAAAGTATTATAATGAAGTGTGTAAAGACTTGGAGTTAGAAAGTCAAAGGGAAGAACACACCCAGCATTTCTAAAGCTGAAAGAACTGAAGAAAACATTCAAGACTTGAGTTGCAATATTGAAGGATTCAATGAGTAGAATATTGAACAATAAGGAAACATCAAAAGAAGATGGAAGGAATACACAGTCAATGTGTCTGAAATAACTGGTTGATGTCCAACTATTTCAGGAGGTGGCATGTGATCAAGAACCAATGATATTGAAAGAAGAAGTCTAAGCTGTACTGAAAGAACTGGCAAAAAACAAGGCTGTAGGAATTGATGGAATACCCATCAAGATGTTTCAACAAATGGATGCAGTGCTGGAGGTGCTTACTTGTTTATGCCAGGACATTTAGAAGACAGCTACCTGGAAAAATGGAAGAGAGCCCTATTTGTTCCCATTCCAAAGACAGATGATCCATCAAAATGTGGAAGTTATTGAACAATATCATTAATATCACATACAAGCAAGTAAAATCTTGCAGAAAACCATTCAAAAGCAGTTGCAGCACTATAATGCCAGGAAACTTCCAGAAACACAAGTTGGATTAAGAAGAGAAGTGGAATTAGGGATATCATTGCTGATGTCAGATGAATCTTACCTGAAAGCAAAGAATACCAGAAAGATATCTACCTGTGTTTTATTGACTATGCAAAAGCATCCCACTGTGTAGATCATAACAAATTATCAATAAAATTGCAAAGAATGGGAATTCCAGAGCATTTATTTCTTCTCATGAAGAACGTATATGTAGACCAAAAGGCTGTTTTTGAATAGAACAAGGGGCTACTGAGTGGTTTAAAATTAGGAAGAGTGTACATCAGATTTGTATCCTTTCACCATACATATGCAACCTATATACAGAGCAAATAATCTGAGAAGCTAAATTATGTGAACAAGAACATGACATTAGTTTTGGAGGAAGAACCATTAACAACCTGCAATATGCAGATGACATGACCTTACTTGCTGAAAGTGAAAATTACTTGAGGCACTTACAGATGAAGATCAAGGATTATAGTCTTCAGTATGGATTGCACCTCAACATAAACAAAATGAAAATCTTCACAATTAGACCAATAAGAAACATCAAGATAAATGGAGAAAAGATTGAAGTTATCAGGGAATTCATTTTACTTGGATCCACAGACAAAACCCAGAGAAGGAGCAGTCAGAATCAGATGTCATATTGAACTGGGCAAACCTGCAGCAAAAGACCATCATTAAAGGTGTCACTTTGAATATTAAGGTGTGTCTAACCCATGCCATGGTATTTTCAATCACCTCATATACATATGAAAGCTGGACAGTAAATAAGGAAGACTGAAGATGAGTTGACACGTTTGAATTTTGGTGTTGGTGAAGAATACTGAAAATACCATGGACTGCCAGAACAAACAAATCTGTTCTGGAGGAAGCACAGCCAGAATGCTCCTTGAAAGCGAGAATGGCCAGACTTCATCAAACCTACTTTGGTCATGTTGTCAGAAGGTACCATTCCCTGGAGCCATTTCTCAGGGTTGCTAAAGTAGAGGGTCAGTGAGGAAGTGGAAGATGATCAACCAGATGGATTGACACAGTGGCTGCAATGAAGGAATGAAGCACAGCAGGGATTATGAGGATGGCACAGGCCATGGCAATGTTTTGTTCTGTTGTACATAGGGTCCCTATGAGTCAGAACTGGCTTGGCACCTAACAGCAACAAACTGATGTCACTATAACTCATTGTTTCAAAATCAACTTATATACTTACATTGAGCATCTGTCACCATCTAGACCTTGTAAATGCTGTCAGATAGATGGGCCAAAGAAGAGATAGGGAGTTATAACCTGTCATATGTGTGTGTGTACTTGTGTGTAGTGTGTATATACATCCATTGTAGTTATCAGGAGCCAATTTATTAAACAGTTATTCATCGTAGGTTTTAGGGTGAAAATGTGGAATAAATTGCTGCTCTACCCATCAGAAGTAGCCTTCAATTTATACAGGAAGACAGGATGTGCATAAAGAAAAAAAAAAAAAAAAAAAAAACTGCTATTAACTTGTAAATGGGCCAGGCTCTGACCTCTGACATAATCCTGGGTAAATTTTTCTTTGGAGAGAAAATCATGAAAACGGATACACAAATTAAAAAAAAAAAAAAAAAATCCTCACTTTTCAACCTCTCCCCCTAACATATGTCTTTAGTAAAGAGATGATGGAGCTATACTAAGTATAATCTCATAGGCCTATCCTTAAATTAGTAATATTTTCCACAGTTCTCCACCTAAGTAATCAAGATATACTTATGGAATTGATTGAAATAAACAGTCACACTCTGAAATGTGTCCCCAAATTATCATAGATGGTAAATGCAACAATAAAACAGCAAGAAAATTGTCTCATTCAAGAACTATATGGCGTTTATAGAGAAATACATGAAATGCAAAGGATACAGTGAGTTCCAATGAACTTCTCTTATTTTCAATATTACACTGAAAAAAAAAGGAAAAAGAAAATGTGCATGCATTTTTTTATCTGCTTCAAAGAACTCATAGTTTTTATTATCTATATTTTTAGTGGTGCTCCCTGGTTGCTCACACTGCTGGAGTGCCTGACATTGGGGACAGAAAAGCAATGTACCGTGGTCAAGAGTAACTATCATAGCAGTTTCACTTTGAGCAGGCTCTTTGCCCAAAATCCTAATTCAAGTGATGCTGAAGAGCTCTCTAGAGGTTGTAAAGAAAGGCAATTGCAAATGTGTAGCCCACAAAATCTCTTTTATTTGGTTTGAAGGATACTTCCTGAAGATTTTTCATTCTACTGTTCTTTATTGTTAGGTACCCTGGCTCTACAAAGTGAACAAGGCAAAAAGCTGCAGTATTTGGCCAGAAGACCCACTGCAAGAATAACAGATAATTTTATTGCTTCTTTGAGAAATTTTCACCAAATGCAAGAAACCACACAGTACTCAAAAAACAGTCTTATTTTCTGAAGTTTAAGAGATGAATTAAATTTTTTATGAGGTATGTGGCAAACGAATATTATTGTGCTTGTGCTCCTAGGTGGAAAACACTTAGCACAGAGTAGGTGTTGTTAGTTTTCTTCTTATTTTAGTTTATATCTAAGTCAATGTTTACTTCTCTTTACAGTACTTCTATTTGAGCCTTTTCTTGCTTCATTACTATAATTGCATTGAAGAAATTATACTGAAACAGTTAGAAGGATGCAAGCTAAATTGTTCTTTATTTTAAACAACATTCTCCACATTGCTTTCTAGTTCTTGACCATTAATTTGGTCATTTTTCACACATGTATTTAGATAGTACTTTAGTTTTTACCAAGGGCCCCCCCCCCATTCTCCTATTATCACACACTATGGATATCTACTTATGCTAACATCTTTGATTAAGTAAACCATCCTTTTTCATTTGTCTTGAAATATATCTTTGTAGTATATTAAGTTTCCAGGTATATACAGATCTGTTTTACCAAGGCACATTAATATCAGAGACCCCATGGTAATTCTTAATATCTTCTTTGTGTTCTTTGTACTTAATGTAAAATAACTCTAGCTACACCACCAGAGCTCCCAACACAAAGGAACGTAGTAAAATAAAAACTTCAATTTACAATCAGAGATGTAGTTTGCCATATTTGTTTTATATTTCCCATCCCTAATTTTTGCAGCTTTTTCTCTTATAATGCAGTCTTTTTAAGTCTATTTAAGTACACTTAATTGCACTCATGAGGAACCTATACATAGACCAGGAGGCTGTCATTCAAACAGAACAAGGGGACACTGCATGGTTTAAAATCAAGAAGGGAGTGTGTCAGGGTTGTATCCTTTCACTATATTTATTCAACTATATGCTGAGCAAATGATCCACCAAGCTGGACAATATGAAGAAGAACATGGCATCAAGATTGGAGGAAGAATCATTAACAACCTGCAATATGCTGATGACACAACTTTGCTTGCTGAAAGTGAGGATGACTTGAAGCACTTATGATGAAGACTGAAGAATACAGTCTGCAGTATGAGTTATATCTCAATATTAAGAAACAAAACTCCTCACAACTGGACCTATAAGCAACGTCATGATAAATGGAGAAAAGATTAAAGTGGTCAAGGAATTCACATTCCATGCCAATGGAAACAGCAGTCAGGACATCAGATAAGACATGTTGTTGTTGTTGTTATGTGCAGTGGAATCGGACCCGACTCATAGTGACCCCTCCTTGGGTTTCTGAGGCAGTTATCACTATGGAAGTAGATGTCCCCATCTTCCTTCCGAGGAGTGGCTGGTAGGTTTGAACCACCAGCCTTCTGGTTAGCAGTCAAATGCCTTAGGCACTACACTACCAGAGATCCCCAGACGAGGTATAGCACTGGGAAAGCCGGCTGCAAAGGACCTCTTTCAAGTGCTGAGGAGCAAAGATGTCTCCTTGATATTTTCAATTGCCTCATATGCATGTGAGAGCTGGACAATGGATAAGGAAAACTGAAAAAGAATTGGTGCTTTTGAAATGTGGTGCTGGTGAAGAATGCTGAAAGCACTAAAAGAACTAACAAATCTGTCCTGGAGGAAGGGTGGCCTGAATACTCCTTGCAAGCGAGAATTGTCAGACTTCATCTCACCTACTTTGGTCATATTGTCAAAAGGGACCATTCCTTGGAGAAGGATATCATGCTTGGTAAGGTGGACCTTCGACAAAAGAGGGGAAGGTCCTTAACGAGATAGATTGACACAGTGGCTGTAGTGATGGGTTCAAGTATAGCAGGGATTGTGGACCTAGCGCAGGACCTGGCAGTGTTTCGTTCTGCTGTGCATAAGGTCGCTATGAGTCGGAGACGACTCGACAATACCTAAGAACAACAACAACACAAAGGTCTATTTGATTAATAATATATTCTCTAGTACCTGGTCCACCCATTTTCAAATTATCAGTTCTATTTATATTCCTTCAGAATGAATATGTACATTTTTCATTTATATACTTGACTTCGAAGTACATCAAACTCATGAGCCCTCCTGAACAATTCAAAGACATTAGAATACTTTGACTCTGATCTTACCCTCTGTCTTCCATGTGATTGTATTAGAATATTTTTGTTGATTTGTTTATAATCCTGTACTCAAATTAATGTTTTATTAATATTGCTTTAAACTAAAATGCTTATTTAGATCTTGTCAATATATTTTTGTGTATTTGTCAAAATGTTTTCTGTTTTGCTCACCGTTTCTTCTAATACCCCCTTCCTCCCAGGCTTAATTTCATTCTTATTGAAGTATATACTTTAGCTAAGTATTTATATGAAGTTCTAGAAATGGGTAACTCACTAAACCCTTATTAAATATGTATTTGTTTTGACTTTTATGTTAATGTGAATAGATAGGAGGGTTTTGGACTACCATTCTATTCCTTCAGGACTTTGAGGATACTGATGGCAAACACGCTCTTGATGGTTGATCTTTGTGCTTCCTCTCACTGTGCCAGGAATTCCTTCTCATGGTTTCCTCTCTCATTTTATTCCTGCCTTACTCAGGTTTCCCCACTTTAAACAGAAGCTCCCTGGGTCCATCTGCCTTCACACTCCCTCAGTTTACAGACTAAATGATAATTTATCATTAACTTGACATTACATGCATATTGCCTATCTCTCCCATTTGAAAGTCAAGGCATTCACAACAAGCACATTCTTTTCATTTGGTGTTGTATCAACAGTGCTTGTTGTTGTAGTTGTTATGTGCCATCAGTCGGCCCGACTCATAGCGACCCCTCCTTGGGTTTCCGAGGCAGTATCACTACTAAAGTAGGATTGCCCAACCTTCCTTCTGAGGAGTGGCTGGTGGGTTTGAACCGCCAGCCTTCTGGTTAGCAGTCAAGTGCTTAGGCACTATGTTACCAAAGCTCCTATATAGAGTCACTAGGAGTTGGAAATAACTCCACAGCATCTATCAATAACAAGACATTTTAAAATTGTCTCATATTTTTTAGATATTAAATTATTATATCCAAAATATAATAGACATTGTCTCTTTTTAATCTAATGTTATTTTAATTGTTTTATTTATTGGATTCATTATATCAGCTAGAATTTTCCAAATAATGTTGAGTGATGATGAAAAGAGTAGGCCACCCTTGATATTACTGAATATGACAGAAAAACTGTATTTGGGGATCTCCATAGTTTCATTCTCAGTTTACTATTGCTTTTATTAGGTACTGTTTATTAATATTATCAATGTCTTTCTATTTTTATGATTAGATAATATATTTTATTCTTGCAACTTATTAATGTTTTGAAATACCAATTTTGTTTTGAAATTTTGATACAATATTAGCATTGATGTACTAATATTTTGTTTAAAATTGGTATCCCAAAATTCATAATTGAGATTAACATACTATTTTCTTTATTTATTCATAAGTTTTTTAACTACAAATATTTGTTATTAAGATTATTATGATAATTTTAAATTACTTTAAGATTAACATTATGCCACTTCCTAAAATAACTTGAATAATTAAATACTTGATTCTGAAAATTTTCATATAACTTAATAATAAAACCATCTGGTGTTGTTGCCATGTATAATGGCAGATCATTAATCATTGTTCCATGTTCCCCTCTGCCTTTTATTATACCAGTGTCAACATTTTTCATATTGAATGCTTTTGAATTACGTGCTGTCATATTTGATATTACCATGTGATATTACTGATTTCTTTTTTGTTTGTATTTTCTTAATATCTTTTGCTTATCCCTTTATTCTCAATGTAGTTTTATCATTGATTTCTTAAACTTATTTTTTAAAAGAATTAGACTGACTCTATTTCATTATGTAATCAGAGAATATCTCTGAATAGCAGAATTTAGCTTGTTCATATTTAGTGTTATGACAAATACACTTGATTTCTTTTTTTATACATATGATGAATTTTCTTTTCATGTTTCCAATTTTTTAGTCTTTTTCATTTTTGGTTTGACCATTTTTTTTTTCTTCATAGAGTTATTTCACCTTTTCAATGTGAATATTTTAATTTCTTTTAAAACTGATTATCAACCTCTGTTGTACCTTAAACTCAGGAGGGGAGCTCATATCTATGTCAAAATCCCACTCTTCTGGTATTCCAATTCAATTGGTTTAGTGTGTGGGCAGCATCAGTGTTTTAAAAGGGTAGGGTTGCACAGCTGATTATTCCAATTGCTGTCAATAAGGTTGCACCTGTGAAAAGTTAAACTGGTAAAAGTTGTGTGATAAATATATTTACAACAACAATGGCAACAAAAAGAACAAGTGATGAGGCTGCTTATGTACATCCAAAAACTTCATAGTGTTTTGTTCCTTGGTTTGGAGGTCTAGGGTCATGGCTTCAGGAAACATCCCAGTTAATTTGCTCAATATCATGTTTAGAGCAGAAGCTCTTTTGAAATTACGTGCTGTCATATTTGATATTACCATGTGATATTACTGATTTCTTTTTTGTTTGTATTTTCTTAATATCTTTTGCTTATCTCTTTATTCTCAATGTAGTTTTATCATTGATTTCTTAAACTTATTTTTTAAAAGAATTAGATTGACTATATTTCATTATGTAATCAGAGAATATCTCTGAATACCACTAGTTCATTGCATATTCCCTGAAGTCTTGAAAACTTGCAAAAAGCCATCCAAGGAACAATCTCTATTCAACTAGATCAATAGAGGAAGAAGGAGAGTCAGAAATAGAAGGAGGGTATGGAAAGTGTGGCTAATTACCTCCAGGAACAACTGCCTCCTTCTCCATGAGACCAAGAGAACTGGATGGTGCATGGCTAAAATTTAGTGAGCACTTTGATTAGATTCTCCAGAAAAATACTGATTAAAAGTGGAAAAATGCAGAACACAATTTCAAATGCTTGTGGATTCCAGAATTCCTGGAGCCATGAGAGTCAGATGATCTTCTGAAACTGTTGTTCTGAGATAATCTTTAAACCTTAAACCAAAATTGCCCCCTGAAGTATTTTAAAACCAAACAATAGTTAACTTAACCATAAAAATGTTTACCTTGAGCATTATGCTCTTTTAAGAACTACTTATATGGAATGAAATTGATAATTGCTGGTATAGAAAGATCAGATGGGAAACTTAAAGGGCAATAAATTTATGTTAAAGTGGGAGGAAAAATTCAGGAAAGGAGTGTGAGAATTGTTGGACAACTTGAAGAATTTAATAAATGCTATTAAATGGTATGGGAGCTCTGGTAGCATAGTGGCTAAGGCACTTGACTGCTAACCAGACGGCTGGCGGTTCAAACCCACTAGCCACTCCTCGGAAGGAAGGTCGGGCAATCTTACTTCTGTAGTGATACTGCCTTGGAAACCCAAGCAGGGGTCGCTATGAGTCAGGTTTGACTCAACGGCACATAACAACAACAACAATTAAATGGTTCATGTAGAAACTGTTGAATTTGTGTATGTATATTTTTTGTGTATATTCTCAACTACAACAACAAAGTAAGTGGGGGGGAAAAAAAGACACACAAGGTATTCTAATGTGAACTTAGAGTTTAGGAGCACTAAAGATTCTCTTTCAAATCTCTATCAGTTTGCTGCTTCCAAACAGAGTGCAATACAATTGATTAGATTTCAATTTACCAAATTGAAATGGCTTTCCATTACTACTGTTTCAAGTTTATACCAGGTTTTCTTAATATCAATTTGGAATGATAATTATTTTCAACACCATGACACTTTGTGTATTGTCACTTACCTTCTCTGGCATTTTACTGCTAAACAGAAATTTGATGGTTCAAACTCACCAGCTACTCCACAGAAGGAAGATGAGGCAATCTACTTCCTCAAAGATTTGTCACCTTGAAACACAATAGGGGTTGTTATGAGTCAGAATGGACTTGATGGTACTGAATTTGTTTTTTGGTTTTTCTCTTCACACTAATAAAAATGTTTAGAACCCTCATTTTTGCATTTTCCACACACAAATAGGCACACATAACACATTCACAATGTTACTGATCTTACTTTTTTGTTACTCGCCATACCCTGTTCAAGGAGCTCTGGTATCATAGTGCCTAGGGCACTTGACTGCTAACCAGAAGGCTGGAGGTTCAAACCCACCAACCACTCCTCAGAAGGAAGGTTGGGCAATCTACTTCTGTAGTGATACTGCCTCAGAAACCCAAAGAGGGTTTGCTGTGAGTCGGGGCTGACTCAACGGACATAACAACAACAACAACATACCCTGTTCATTGTTTTCCTGGGCTTGATGAAATGTACTTTGAATTCTTGTATATGTGCAAATATTTTTTCTTTGTATTAATATTGTAATATTTCTGTGCTCTACTCTTTTCTGGTCAGAAATCTATAAATGTAATTGCATTACACCATGGATTTCAGTGTAGTGGATATAAAGCCATATGCTAGTCTTGTTCTCTTTTCCTTCCCTTATCTTTATGTCAGAAATTATGTAAGATTTCCTTTATTTTTCAGGAGTTTCACAGGCCCATGCAGAGGGCTTTGACTTTTTTGGAAATCATACCTGGGACTCTATAAGCACTATCAGCCAGCAGATTCACAAATGCTTCCTTTCTGAAATCATCAAATAGTTCCTTTTTGAGAAGCTTAAGATTTTTCTTGACTCTACTAGTTTCTTCTCTCCTTTTACATTTTTGTTCATTTGTTAGTTTTGTCTTAGATCTCCTTAATGTATCCTTCAAGAATCTCAACTTCTTTCTTATGATTAGAATATTTTCCAAGTGTCATGAGACATATTGTTCATCTCTGTCATTTCTCAACAATGATAGTTATTTTTCACTCATTTATTTGTTATGAGTGTGTTAGGTGTCACTTGTTTTGTCTTGATTTAATATTTTATAGATCTTCTTGATAATTTCATTATTTTTTCACTAAAGTTTTTATCTGCTTCTTGAAACACAAATTTCAATGAGACCACATATTTTGGATTTCTTAGGTCTGTTTCATCTGTTCTTCCATCTTTTATTCATTTATTTTTTTCTTTCCTTGCTTCTCTCCTTCCTTCCTTTATTACCTCCCCCTTCCCCTCCTCCCTTCCTTCCTTCCCTTCTTTCTTCTTTCTAATGAGTTCCTCCTGGAATGAATCTATGTATGCATTTTTCTCTATCTGCTCATCTTTTTACCAAGCCAAGTAGCTAGTACCATTGAATATCAAGTAGTGGCAAACGTTGCTTGTGGTGGATGTCTTGTGTTCGATGGTGAGTAACAGAGAAACCATTTATTCTCTTGAAGCGCAGGGGTGATATTCTGCTCTCAGAGTTTTCCAGGGGCAAATAGCAACCCTCTCTCAATCCCAGTTACTAGAAAGCATGTAAGTTTCCAAGATCAGATCATTACAACTACCAGAAATTCAGTACAGTCATAGTTCATTTTTTCAAAGAAAATCTGTAGATCTTAGAGTTGAGTGAGCTACAGAAAGCCCATATTTGTTGCAATTACTTGCCCCCCCCTTTTTCCTGCCCATATCCTGATATTGATGGTCTTTGGGGTTGTCCATACATCCCACAGAAACATTTTCTATTTCATCAATCTTTTAGGGAACACTGCCTAAAAGTCGCTCACTAGGAATGCATTCTCTTTCCTTTCAAAGAGGCATTTAAGAAGGAGTTTGTAGGAAGATCAAGTTAAGAACAGTTTCCCAGAATACACAAATTTAATCTTCCTTCCTGTGTAGTCCATTTTAAAAGACTTTCAGGAATATCTGTGCATAAGTGTTCTACATTATAACTAGGAAGAATAAGTGAAAATAGAAAATATAAATCATACAAAATATACACTGTAGTTGAATCTCAAAGATCAGAACTATATTGAATATAATTTATACCATGGGCTACCATATCAGATTTATTTTGTGACATATAATTGCACTGTTTTCAAAGAGAACATAGTTTTTTTCCCCATTATCACTAAAATATATCTTATAAGCATATTCATCTAAAAATAACTGAAAATAAATTGCATAGTATGAGATTAAAAAAAACAAACTCAATGCTATCGAGTACTAGAAAAATTGTATAAGATACTAATATTAAATCATGGTCATTAGTTTGCATACCTAAATACAAAACTTTATCCGAAATTTGTAATTTATAATTAAAAGTACAAGTCAAACTGGGGCAAACTCACATGCAATGTATGTCATTCTCAATTTCTCTCGACTGCTGTGTCTCAAACATTAATGTACAACTAATCTATCTGTTAAGTCAACAATTGTTAGATGCCACTCACAGAGTATCTGATTTGGGCAGAGGACTGAGAATATGCATTTTTACTAATTCCCCATGTGCTGCTGATTCTTAGTCAAGAGACTACACGTTGACAACCACTTCTCTCGTCAAAGGTGTTCTTGATTCACTTTGAAAATGTACTTAGACCCTAGAGACAGCAACAGCACACTCAATTGTTCACATTTTATTTGCTACCCTTTTATCTTAGCTTTTGTTTTTATGTTTTCAAGGAAAAAGAAACAGCATGATTTCTTTACTCTGCTTCCTTCTCCAGGTTTCAAACAGGAAACACATGCTGGTGGATCCCTGGCTAGTTATAGGGTGAATATTTAGCCTTGAAGAGCTGAAGCAATGTGCTTCACTGCCAAAGATGTACCATAAAATAATGTCTCGCTTACCCCATGTTGGCCTGTGATGAGTGATCTGCAAAATGGATAAAAGCAAAGTAGCTGCTGTGTGGCATTCACTTTTATTACCGTAAATGATATCATGTGTTTGCATTTACTTTAAAGTTGATCAAATGTAACAGAAGACAGTGTTGACAGATGCTGAAAAAGTGTTAACCTTTCCTTTTATCTTTCTTGCTTGTGTGTAGCTTGTACCATAAGGTTTCTTAGATAGTTTTATTAGCTGATATGTGAAATGTTGTACAAAATGCCCAAAGAAAGAATTCCATTGTTAGAAATAATTCTCTGTAACTCTATAAATGATACAATCCAACTGTTTGGTTCATGTATGATAACACCAATCACTTTAAGTAAATAAAATAGTTTTGTATGAAAGTGCACTTTAAAAAGGCAATTAATTTTCTTAATGTATATTGAATTTATGTTAACTAATCTAGTCCAGACATATATGCAATTGGTCTATGCTGTATGTGAAAATTACTTTTTCAAGAAATCTGATCCCTCTGATTATATTAGTTAAAACTACAGTTTTTCCTAATACTTGACTTGATTAAAAATATTTTAAAACATTATATTATTATTTTGTTTCCTATATATTTACTACACTAAATAGACATATATAGAGTCTTTATAGAATTTCTTTCAAGCAGATCAAGGGATTCTGTTTTACCCTCCAAAGCAAAGGCAGGTGCCCTTGGTAATGTATAATAGTACTGTCTATATAAGAGCTGAGATGCATTTCAGTGTGTAAACATTACATTATAATGATTGAAATGGTGACACCCTTTTGCAGCCTTTTGGCTTTTAAGTTTCCAGAAATTACTATTTATTTGGGGACATAAATATCTACCTACCATAAATATCTAAAGGAGGAGAGTTTGAGTGCTTGACATCTGGAGCAAGAGAAAAGCAATGCAAGCTTCCTGATTGTCCTGTGTATTTAATTTTCCTTTCTTTTCCACTCTCTTAGTGTAAGTTGAGCCTTGTAGATATACCTTAGGATTGACTATGGCAGAAGCTACTCTGTGATGGAAGGTGAAGGGAATCACAGGAACCAATTGGAGGGGAGAAGGAGAAATGAAGTAGATAAGCAACGGGATCTCTTGTCACAACAACAGCTGGGGGAAGGTCAAGGCTGTAGGTTTTAATCAAACAAAAACAAAGAAAAATACATCAAGGTTAATCCTATCCAAATTTATCATAGGGGAACTAAAATAGCTCCCTATCAGAGAAGGAGAGAATTTCTAAACTACTGAGTGCATTGGGAGATTCTACTGTCTATAATTCCCCAAACTATTTTTGATGGAGGAGGAAACATGCAGAATAAAGAAATATTGAACAATTCTCAGAAAATATTGTTTAAATTATCCAATTGGAAACTCAAAAAAAAAAAACAAAACCTAAACTAAACTCACTGCCATCAAGTTAGATCCGACTGATAGTGACCCCTCCTTGGGTTTCCAAGGTGGTATCAGTACAGAAGTAGATTGATTGCCCAGTCTTCCTTCTGAGGAGTGGCTGGTGAGTTTGAACCATCAGCCTTCTGGTTAGCAGCCAAATGCCTCAGGCACTACGCCATTGGAGTAAGGTTTCAATCAGTTTGAGAATTCATTGTTTTTAGCCTGCTACCTAGTTTGGGAAGAAGATCTAATTGGGTTTTTATTGGGTGATTATTATTGTTGTTAGGTTCCATCAAGTCCGCTCTGTCTCATAGAGACCCCATATAACAGAACAAAATGTTGCCTATGTTGTACCTTGCCCACAATCATTGTCTTGTTTGACCCCACTGTTGCAGCTATGTGTGAATCTATCACATGGTGAGTCTCCATCTTTTTTGATGAGTAAGCATATCTTTACTAAATATAATGTCTTTCTCCAGCTCTTGCCCCCCCCCCCCCCGAAGACATATCCAAAGTGAGGCAATCTCGCCATACTTCTAAAGAGCATTTTGGTTGTGCTTCACTTAAGACAGGTTTGTTTGCTCATTCTCTAATAATCCATGGTATATTCAATATTTGTCACTAACATCATGATTGAATAATTTCTCTCAGAAAGATCAGCACAAGGCCAGTCCCCATGATGAGGAGGTTAATGATGTCCTAAATGTCCAAGCTACCATGCTACTCCATCATTTCAGATATTAACTCCTCCTTCTCCTCCCAGTAATTCCCCCCATCTTAGGGTTCTGTATTTCACTGTAACGCCTCACAGAACTCACAGACACCCAAGGGTTCGTCTCATGTAGTAGTGGTGGAGGCTGGCAGGCTGGCGAGCCCCAGGTCCGTGAGTGGGTCTGGAGGATCCTCCTAATTCTCGGAGTTTGATGAACCTTGATCAGCAGATCAGATGCAGCTGCTGTCCAAAATGCAGGGGTGAGATGAGGATGAGCCAAAACACAAAACCAGAGCAAGAGGAGGGTGAATCTTCCAGGAGATTCATAGGTATACCCTCAAGGAAACTAAGGGTGGTGATTTGAATTATACCTTCCAGCAAGGCAGGACTCAAGATGCATTCCATCTGTGTGGCTCCAACAGAAATAACCCAAGTGGATGGCTTTAACAATCAGCAGCTCAAAGCCTAGCCCACTGCAGAGTCGATTGCCAGTCATTATAGGGAAGGACAACTACCAGCTGCCCAGCCAAGTTGATATCCAATGTTAACTACTACACCACCCCAAACAGGCATGGATAATAGGATTTACAAAACATCACAGAATGGAGGACAATGGCTAGAAGGGCCACATCAAGTAATTCACCGCATATCACAATTCAAATAAATTAATTCTTCTTTGGTCTTCTTTTTTTCATTGTCCACCTTTTGTGTGCATATGAGGTAATTGAAAAGACAAGGGCTTTGAACAGGTCAATCATCAAAGTGACATCTGTGCTTTTTCATCATTTAAAGAGGACATCTTGTTGTAGTCAACATTTAATCCAGGTTTATGCATATTGTCTCAGGATCAAGTCCAATTTACCATTTTTCTCATCTTAAATATTTTTGACAAATATTATTATTAGTAGTTACATCAAAATAAGCTAGGATAAACTTCTGGCTTCTTCTATAGTATAAAATAGTATTATGTGAGATGTATCCATGGGGCTATGGAGGCTGGATGAACTCCTGAAACTTACCTTGAGATAATCTGTAAATTTTCAACCTAAAATATCTTCTGAACTCTCCTAAAATAAAACAACAGTTTAGCTTAAGTCATAACGTATATCTACCTTAATCATTGTGCTCTATTAAGAAAACTCAAACATAGCCATCATCGCAAGGATGGTACATGACTGGGCAGTGTTTTGTTCTGTTGTCCATAGGGCTGCCATAAATCAGAAATGATTTGATGGCACCTAACAACAACATTGAATTAAATTAAATTGACAAGAGCAACTCAAAAGATTAGATAGGATAGTTATGGTTCAGCAAGTTTATGTTAATGGATGAGGAACAAATTTGTATTTAATCTATCTGTAAAAATTTTTTAAAATTAATCAATATAATAATAATCTTTTGTCAATAAATTAATATTTAAACTATCAGATACTTTTGATTATTTTTAGTATCCCAATTTGGTCAATACATTTCATGATCACTTTATTTACAGAAAATATTAAGAAACTGTATCCTGTGCCCTTTGAGAAGGCTTATCTGTGTCAGTTACGTATTCAGACACTCAAAGCTATCACAGCCATGTTTGGTCCCAACTGTGCAGAACAATCCAGGGCAGGGAATCCACTTGCCAGGAAAGCAGCATCAGACAGGGCTTTTTGTGGGGTCCATGCAGCATGTACATGAAAACAGCTGAGTTCAAGTACAGTGAGTGGGTATAGGAGGCAATGTGCATTCAAGACCTCATGCCCTAAAGGAGCCATTATATTATGTAACAACTCCATAAGCATAGTTTCCAGGGTCCCTTCTAAGGACCAAAAGTGACCACAGGAGGGTTGTCAGATTTATTAGAGAAAACAAAAAGAAGAGGACACTAAATTAAATTTGAATTTTAGATAAACAACAACAAAAACTTATTTTAGTATAAATATACAAAAACCCACTGTCATAGAGTGAATTCTTACTCATATCAACCTCCATTGAGTTTCCCAACTGCAGATCTCTGTGGAAGTAGATTGCCTCATCTTCCTTCCTCTGGCAACAGAACTCATCAAGCATACTTACAGTTAAGTAGTTTGTTAAGAAAATAACAGGGTACAACTCAGTATCTGTTTTCAGATGTACATAGGCAAAGACTGGAAGGGTCCCCCAAAGTGGAGAGCACATCCTTTCCTTCATGCAGGACAGCTCTCTCAGCTCATCTCAACCATGCAAGAAAGCAGGCCCTTCTCTCTGTCCTGAACACCTCCTCTCAGCAATGCAGGACTCCTTTAGGCCTCCTAAGGACAGGCTCCCTTCAGCCCCTTGAAGATGGACTTCTCTCGGCCTCATGGCAACATATCTGTCTGCCTTTGGCCTTCCTGGCATCACTCTTGCTACTGCTGATTGACCCAGCTCATAGCCAGTGTAGCAGTTTTGTTCACCTCTTTTCCCTGTATGGCTAGCAGCAGTTTCCTGCTGTCACCAACAACTCTACAGCAGGGTCTTTCCAGGGCTGTCACAGAATATATACTGGCCTCTCATTGTCTTCAGTTTTACAGCCCTTGGTCCATATAACACATCTTTTAAGAGTTTCTCTGCCTCATCTCTCTTCTCTCTTTGTTCTTCATTCTGCTTCTGACAATTTCTGTGGGGTTAACTGTATATATAAGTAAACTCCTCTTCAATATCATGGCATGACCCTCTCACCAGGGCCATGTATTGACCCATCCTCTCTCTCTTGGTAGACCATAGACACTTCATTTGCATAGTAGAATATAGTCGCTTTATTTGCAAGTATGTTGATCAATCCTTGCAAGATGCATTAAATAAACCAATCACAGGGCAGGCTGTAGGCCAGAAACAGATAGTAAGTATCAAAACAGTGGTTGTATACAACTTACACAGGAAATGTCAATCAACTTGCACAAAGCAATCAAAACTTCTGGGATAGGAAACTAGGGCAAAGGTCTTAGAGGAAAAATCTCTCTAGTTGTTTTTCCAAAGAACCAAAGGCCAAACAAGTGAACTCATTTCACTACAACGTTGTTGTTGTTATGTGCTGTCGAGTCAGCCCTGACTCATAGCGACCCCTCCTTGGGTTTCCGAGGCAGTATTACTACGGAAGTAGGATTGCCCAACCTTCCAACAGCAAACAAAAACTCTCTCTTCTCCAAAATTTAGCATCCTGGTGTAAAGACAACATTCTTAGATAACTTTAGTTAGAAAACAGCTTCCTCCTTATCTTAGCGTTCGGAAGAATGACAAACACACAGCATTTCATAATTTCTAAATCACATTATCTAGAAAAATGAATGTAGAGGAGGGAGTTTGACAGATTTTATAAATTAACCTTCTATGAGAAACAATTCTGCTCCCTACAGAAATTTTGATGTAACTTTGCTCTATGGGTTTTGTCATACAGTTCCAAAACTTTTCTATTTTCTCATTATAAGTGTTGGTGTATAGATTTATGTTTTTCTCTGTCAGCAGATAGGTGAGTAATAAGCTGAACATAGCTGTTAGCCAAGTTTTTATTATAAATAATATTACTGATCTTCTACTTTGTTAAATGAGAGGATTTTGATTCATAAAACAAGCAGCAAGACAAAGACTCTGAAGAGTCTGAGAAATCTATGTATGACCATATTGGTTAGATATGAATACAAAGGGTACTAAAAATAAAAGGAATTTGAGAAACTTTTTTTTTTTGATGGCTCAGATTCCATTTATGTTCTCTCTTAAACCAATTCATGTAGAAATCTGTTGTTGTCATTGTTAGTTGCAGTCATATTAATTCCAACTCATGACAATATCAAGTGTGTCAGAGTAGACTTGTTCTCTACAGATTTTCAAGTCTATAACCTCTCAGAAGCAGAATACTAGGCCTGTCTTCCAAGGTGACTCTGGGTGTGTTTGATTTGACAATCTGTAGGCTAGTCATCAAGTGCTTAACTGTTTGTGCACCAAGATACTCCTTATGCAGAACTACATTATGTATGTTATGCATGTAACTTCAGAATTTTCAATGTGAAAGGAAGGAAACCTTCAAGTCAAATAATTGCATGACCACCATTATGGGTTTTATGTAGTTGTTGTTATGTGCCATAGAGTCAATTCCAACCCATAGTGACACTGTGTACAAAAAATGAAACACTGGCCCTGCACCTTCCTTACAATAACAAATATAATCCCATCCAAACCATTATGCAGAGGGAATAAAGGTCATAAGAATTATTTAATTGCCTAAGATCTCATAGTCTTTAGTAGTAACTGTGCTAGAACGAGAATATGGCTCTTCTAAATTCCTATTCAGTATTCTTTATATTATTTAATGAGTATTACAAGAATCACTTTTAGTGACTGTGTTGTGGGATAACTTATATTCTTTATAAAGCTAGTCTATGTGGAGTAAATACTGATTAGTCACTACAGTCTTTAACAAATGACATCCAGACCATTTATTTTCTTTTGTTTAGTATCCAAGTTAAAGATTAAATTATAAAATGATAGAGAATAATTTTATTGTCTTTTGCCTTTTCTTTTGAACCAGTGTTCCTTGTGTCACTGTCCCTTAATGATTCTCTCCTTCCATAATATTATGTCATATAATGACACCTTTAAAATTGTTTGGAATGTACTCAGGAAGGACGGGAAGGAAGTGAGGCAGGGCAGCAGGTTTGGAGAGGCCTGAGAGGGGCCAGGAAGAAAGCCAGCTGGGGCAATGGTTTGAAGCAGGTTAAAAGCAGGCCAGGAAGGAAGCGAGCCAGGGTGATGGGTTTGGAGGGAGACCAGGAAATGAGCAGAACAGTTTGAAACTAAGGGAGATGAAATTGTCTGTCAGCTTGTCATAATGAGGTGGATGCTAAGATAGACTTGGAAGAAGGAAGGGGCCATCCACTTCTCAAAGAATTGGCCAGGGAAAACCTTATGATTAGCAGTGAAACACTATCTGATATATTACTGGAAAATTTTAAGAATAGCCCTGAAACATTGTCCAATATAGTGCCAGAAGGTGAGCCCCTCAGGTTGGAAGACATTAAAAATGTAACTGAGCAAGAGCTGCCTCCTCAGAGTGGAGCCAACTTTAATGATGTGGATAGAGTAAAGATTTTGGGACCTCCATTTGCTGATGTAGTGGCACAATTCAGGATGACAAGAAACATCTGCAAACACCATTAATTATCGGAATGTAGAATGTATGAAGTATGAATCTAGGACAACTGGAAGTTGTCAAAATGAAATGGGACATATAGCAATTGATATCCTATGCATCAGTGAGCTGAAATGGACAGTTTTGGTATTCTGGGAATGGCAGATTGAGGAGGAATAGAGTGGCATTCATCATCACAAAGAATGTTTCAAGATCTATCCTGAAGTACAATGCTGTCAGTGATAGGATAATATCCATACGCCTACAAGGAAGACCAGTTAATACTACTCTTATTCAAATTTATGCACCAATCACCAAAGCCAAAGATGAGGAAATTGAAGATTTTCACCAGCATCTGCAGTCTGAAATTGATCAAACATGCAAGCAAGATGTGTTGATTATTACTGGTGATTGGAATGCCAAACTTGGAAATAAATAAGGAAAATATGGCATTAGTGATAGAAATAATGCTGAAGATCGCATGATAGAATTTTGCAAGACCAGTGACTTATTAATAGCAAATACCTTTTTTCAACAACACAAGCAGTGGCTATACATGTGGACTTCACCAGATGGGGTACACAGGAATCAGATTGATTATATCTGTGGCAAGAGGCAATGGAGAAGCTCAATATCTTCAGCCAAAACAAGGCCAGGAGCTGATTGTGGAACAGACCATCAACTACTCATATACAAGTTCAAGTTGAAGCTGAAGGAATTTAAAAGAAGTCCACAAGACACAAAATAGGACCTTGATTATATCCCTCTTGAATTTAGAGACTATCTAAGGAATAGATTTGCAGCATTGAACACTAATGACTGAAAACCAGAGGGATTGTGAGATGACATCAAGAACATCATCCATGAAGAAAGCAAAAGGTCGTAAAAAGACAGGAAAGGAAAAAAAGACAAAAATAGATGTCAGAAGTGACTCAGGAACTTGTCAATGAACTGAGAGTAGACAAAGCAAATGGAAGAAATGACAAGATAAAAGAGTTGAACAGAAGATTTAAAAGAGCAACACGAGAAGACAAGGTCAACTATTATAATGAAATGTGCAAAGACCTGGAGTTAGAAAAGCAAAAGAGATGAACACGCTCAGCATTTCTCAAACTGAAGAAAAATTTAAGTGTCAAGTTGCAATATTTATCCTCAGAAGGAAGACTGGCCCATCTACTTCCATAGAGATATCTACTCAGAAACCCAATGAGGGGTCACTATGAGTCAAATTGACTCCACAACAGTGAGTGTGTTTTTTTTTTTTTTTTGTTGTTGTTGTTTGTTTGTTCATGAGAAAAATATTGAATGATGCAGGAAACATCAAAGGAAGATGGAAGGAATACACAGACTCACTATACTAAGAAGAATTGGTAGATGTTCATCCATTTCAGGAGATGGCATATGAACAAGAACCAATGGTACTGAAGGAAGAAGTTGAATCTGCACTGAAGGAATTGGTGAAAAACAAGGCTCCAGGAATTGATGGAATACCTATTGTGGTGTTTAAACAAATGGATGCTGTGCTACAGACACTCTCTTGGTTATGCCAAGAGATTTGGAAGAAAGCTACCTGGCCAACTGACTGGAAGAGATCCATATTTGTACCTATTCCAAAGAAAGGTGATCCCACAGATTGTGGAAATTATCAAAGAATATCATTGATTTCACACACAGCAAAATGTTACTGAAGATAATTCAAAAATGGTGGCAGCAGTATATTGACAGAGAACTTCCAGAAATGCAAGATGGATTCAGAAGGGAACGTGGAGCAAGGGATATCATTGCTGATGTCAGGTGGATCTTGGCTCAAAGCAAAGAATACCAGAAAGATGTTTACTTGCATTTTATTGACTATGCAAAGGCATTAATTAGATTGTGTGGATCATAACAAATTGTGGATAACATTGAGAAGAATTACATAATTGTACTCATGAGGAACCTGTATATAGACCAAGAAGCTGTCATTCAAACAGAACAAGGGGATACTGAATGGTTTAAAATAAGGAAGGGAGTGTGTCAGGGTTGTATCCTTTCACCATACTCATTCTATCTGTATGCTGAGCAAATAATCTGAGAAGCTAGACTATACAAAGAAGAATGTGTCATAAGGATTGGTGGAAGACTCATTAACAACCTGTGATACACAGATGACACAATTTGCTTGCTGAAAGTGAGGATGACTTAAAGCACTTACTGATAAAGATTGAAGACTGTAGTCTGCAGTATGAATTATACTTCATATAAAAAAAGTAAAAATCCTCACAATTGGATCAATAAGTAGCATAATGATAAGTGGAGAAAAGGTTGTCAAGAACATCATTATTACTTGGTTCTCCTATCAACACCAATGGAAGCAGTAATCAAAACATCAGATGACATATTGCATTGGGCAAATCTGCTGCAAAGGACCTCTTTCAAGTGATGGAGAGCAAACATATCTGCTTGAAGACTAAGGTGAACCTTAATCCAAACCATGATATTTTCATTTGCCCAATATGCATGTGAGAACTGGATAATGAACAAGAAAGACCGAAGAAGAGTTGATGCTTTGAGTTGTGCTGTTGGTAAAGAATGCTGAAAGTACCATTGACTGCTAAAACAACTAACAAATCTTTTCTGGAAGAAGTGCAACAGGAATGCTCCATGGAAGCGAGAATGGCCAGACTTTGTCTCACCTACTTTGGTCATGTGGTAAGAATGGACGATTCTCTGGAGAAGGAGGCCATGCTTGGTAAAGTGGAGGGTCAATGAAAAAGGGGAAGGACCTCAACAAGTTGCATTGACACAGTGGCTACAACAATGGGCTCAGGTATAGCAAAGATCATGAGGCTGGCACAGGACTGGGCAATGTTTCATTCTACTGTACTTAGGGTCATTATAAGTCAGATATGACTCCATGGCACCTAACAACAACAATGAACTGCATCCATATTTATATTTCAGTTTATGTCCCTCAGAGTGTGATATTCTTTCAATTCATTGTCTTCCAATAACATACTCCCTTCTCTAGTGCAATCTGTTGTTTTTGCTTTCTCAAAATATTCTCATTATTTATTTCTTCTTAGCCTTTGAGAGAACATTTTGTTTGTCATAAACCAAAATGACTTTGTTGTTGTTGTTGTTGTTGTTATTTGCCGTCGAGTCAGCCCCAACTCATAGCGACCCCTCCTTGGGTTTCCGAGGCAGTATCATTATGGAAGTAGGATTGCCCAACCTTTGTTAGGTGCTGTCAAATCAGCTCCAATTTATGGCAACCTATGTATAATAGCACAAAACACTGCTTGGTTGCACGCCATTCTCACAATCCTTGCTGTCCTTGAGCCAGTCGTTGTAGCTACCGTGTCAATCCATCTCATTGAGGGTCTTCCCCTTTTTTGCTGACCCTCTATTTTGCCAAGCATGATATCCTCCTCCCTTCTGACAACATAACCAAATAGGTGAGACAAAACCTGGCGATTCTTGCTTCCAAATAGCACTCCTGCTGCACTTCTTCCAGGAAAGATTTGTTTTTCCAACAGGCAGTTTATGGTATTTTCAGTATTCTTTGCAACACCACAATTCAAAGTCATGGACTCCCCTTATTCATTGTCCAGCTTCCACAATAGGCCTCTATTGAAAATATCATGCCTTGGGTTAGGCACACCTAAGTCTTCAAAGATACAATCTTTCCTTTTCAGCACTATAAAGAGGTCTTTTGCAGATTTGCCCAGTGCATAACAGTGTCTGCTTTCTTCACAGCTGCTTCCATGGGTGTTGATTTTGTATCCAAGTAATGTGAAATCTTTGACAAATTCAATCTTTTCTCCATTTATGGTGACACTACTTATTGGGTCAGTTGTGAGGATTTCTGTTTTCTTTATGTTGAGGTGTATAGTCCATACTGTAGCCTGTATTTTTTAATCCTCATCAGTAAGTGTTTCAAGTCATCTTCCTTTTCAGCGAGCACGGTTGTGTCATCTGCGTATGGAATGTTGCTAATGAGTTTTCCTCCATTTCTGATGCTGTGTTCTTCTTCCTATAGTCCTGCTTCTTGGACTATTTGATCAGCATACAAATTGAATAAGTATGGTGAAAGGATACAACCCTGATGCACATCCTTCTTGATTTTAAACCAGGCAATAGCCCCTTGTTCTGTTCAAGGTGTCTCTTAATATAAGACTTCATAAAATAAGTGACAGGTGAACTTGTTGTTGTTGTTGTTTGCCATTGAGTCGGCCCCGACTCACAGCGACCCCTCCTTGGGTTTACAAGGCAGTATCACTACGGAAGTAGGAATGCCCAACCTTCCTTCCAAGGAGTGGCTGGTGGGTTTGAACCGCCAGCCTTCTGGTTAGCAGACAAGTGCCTTAGCCACTATGCTACCAGAGCTCCTAGTCTTTAATAAAAGAAAAGTGACATGAAACTGTTATATACAAAAATAAAAAGATGAAAATGATGTGGGTTGACATGTATGCCAATAATATGAGCGCTTTTGAGGTGAAAGGCATGATAATCATTGTACGTACTGAGAATAGAAAATATCAGAATCCAAATAGCAAACGGAATATTGTTCATTGGGTAGTTGCCTTCTAGGTTGATGTTATTCTACCTGAACATAAAGGCAACAAAAATAGATTAGATGAAGGTTGTTGTTGTTGCTATTTGCCATCGAGTCGGCCCCGACTCATAGATGAAGGTATTTATTTTAAATCTCTTTTGGGGATTTTATCATTATTCATCCTTTAAAGAATTTTAAATTTGAGAAAGATCATACACAGGGTGGCCTGAATCTAAAAGATGCAGTGTTGTTTGAAATTGTCCAGTGAATTTTAGTTCTGAGCTCTAAGGCTTAGAGAAAGACAGGTGAAGAGCATCTAAACAGGAAATATCTGAAGACAGCGTGAATCATGTTACCATTATTATATTTTTTTTTTGAGTTGTTTCTGGCAATATCATAATTTTTAGGAATTTGATATGGAAGTTGGTGATAATAACAGGGATTATGTCTAACAACCCTGCCTTCTTTTTCATCTTTGATCAATCAAAAGAATGTATGTTATCAAAAACCGTCAATGCTGATATGTGGTCAAACACGCTCAGCCAGAGATTGATTCACAATTGAACAATGTTTTCACGTGATTAACCTACTCATTCACACCTGAGCCACATTCTAAGGATGGCCTGGGGAAACTTCCACTTTTGTAGCCCCTGCTCTGTCACTCCTCTGAACAGAAGGAATTGTGATACCATTGATAGCATTGTTCTCAATCAAGTACCATTTACAAACAGGAAATTAACTTTAAAAGAAAAAAAAAAAAAGGCCAATTACAAATTCAGTTTTGGAGCATCTAATATAAAATTTCTTTACATAATTAAATAAGCATTAACTCTAAAGTACATTTTTTCATTTTCAATACCTGAAGAAGGTATTTATGTATCTTTAATTAGTTGATGGCACATACCAATAACAACAACAATTTAATAAAAACAGTTTAAAATTCTTAAGTGAGAAAGTGAATTGAAAAAAGTTGAATCTCAGATTTCTTTCTCTTCTTGTTTTTTGTAGGGGAAGGGAAATATGTGGCAATCATTATTGTTAAGGGAAAGCATAGTAAAAGATTATTTTTTTATGGTTCATTTAAAATTTTTTCATCTGTTACTCAAAGGGTTGAAAACTGAAATATAGTTTCTCATTTAGAATCATCACACTGTTTTTGAATTATGTAAAATTTGCTAAATTAAAGATATTAAACTTAAATGACAACTGCACCCATATTATCAAAGTTCGCTGAAGTACTAGCTGTACCTCATAATCATTTCACTTTTACAGTTTTATTACAGTTAAAAATGCAATAGATGCCATATAATATCTGTTAAGGACTAGTGTGAATTTGAAGTCATTAGTGGGAGCAATAATATTATTCTTTTTTTAATGTTTAGAAGACATCCTTCTAATCTCTTGATCATGTTTGTAAAATGCAATCATGGAGTATGCCAAGATAAATTTTAAGCACTCGCCAAAGAAAACAAGGGATAATCTCCATAAAGGAGTGCAATCTAACCTAATCCCAAATGACTGCACATTTCATGACATCTCACAAGATATGTCTAGTTTGCTATGTGACATTATACCCTGGCAGAGTTTGTGCCAACACATCAGCAAAATTAACTAATTCTATTCCTTTGGTCAAATGACTGTATTTTATGCTCTGGAAGTATAGAAAAGCATCTCAGAAGAACTTCTTGAGTTTTACCATAGTTTCTGAAAGGTGAAATGATCAAAGTTAGGAGAAGCAGAATGAACAGAATAGAGAGACTATATGATAACAGCATTTTCCCAAATACACTGGTCAGTCTTTAGGTAGTATTTTTCATTCTGTAAAAGTTATGACATATAGAGTGGCAGAACTCAGGTTAAAATAGCAAAATGCAAAAGTTTAGTGGCAGAAAAATGGTACTGATATGTTTTAATACACATACTTTCATATAATTTTACGCTGGGCCATTGTCATTTTTGGAGAACATTTTGACCAACAATTAAAATGAATCAATGCTTAAGTAGCCAGGCATCACTTGAATTCTATTTCATATTATTTTTGTTTTACTTTATTTCAGATTTTTTACATAAATTATTTCTTTCTGTTTTAATTATTATTTTATTAAAGGATCACATTCATCTATTTTCAGATCAAGAAACTGAGATTTAACAAGATTAAGCATATTTGTATTCATTCATTTATTTATGCATGCATGTATATAAATCAAAAAAAAAAAAAAAAA
>NW_006921674.1:52130-68578 GCF_000298275.1 Orycteropus afer afer | reverse complement strand
AAAAAAAAAAAAAAAGACTGCCATTGAGTCGATTCCTCCTCATAGTCACCCCTCCTTGGGTTTCTGAGGTGGTATCTTTATGGAGGTAGATTGCCTAGTCTTCTTTCCGAGGAGTGGCTGTGCATATATGTCTATGTAATCTATCTATTTGTCCATTCTTTCATACTTTGATTATTTTACCATGTGCTGAGAACTCTGTTTGGTCATGAGGAATCCTGCCAGATTTCTAAAGTTAGTAAACAGCAATCACAAGACTTGTGGATACAGAACGATCTCTGGGTTGTGATTGTAAAGCTCTAAGTCCAAAATACCCTTACATATTATTAAGAAGAGATCATGTTAAAATTATAATTCAGGATAAATATATTTAAAGGAAAGGAGTCTGTGGAATATGTTTACAATGCAATATTATATATATAGGACCTAACAGGACTGTCGGAGCTCTGATGGAGTAGTGCCTAAGGCATTTGACTGCTAACCTGAAGGATGGTGGTTCAAACCCACCAGCTACTCCTTTGAAGGAAGGTTGGGCAATCTACTTCTGTAGTGATACCGGAGCCGAAACCCAAGGATGGTTCACTATGAGTCAGATACGACTCGACAGCAGTGAGTTTTTTTGATTAACATGACTCTCAGACCACTTTTAATGAACTGACCTGAAGCTCTTGCATCAGAGAACAATGTAGTGCAGTGCTTTGGCTTGTGGTTTTAGACTTTGATCTTATTGTAATACCTGTGGTCTTCTGGCATGTTGTTGAACCCCATATAAATTTGCTTCAATAAAGGCCAAGTGTAGAAGATTACTTGTAAAAATGGCATTGTGTGGCATTTTACCTTCTCTAACTTTCAAAGGGTGGAAGGAAGATCAAGCTCAACATCCCAAGACTGATTACTATGAGATGGAGGTCAGACATCCCTCCACCCTCCAAAGTTTTTACCAATTCTGACACCAAATGTTTCTCTCATGACATTCTCTACTTCTCTGCTGGGTTTGATAATTCATTGCAAAGGTCAAACAGAACTTATAGACTAAAGTTATGATTATAGGGTTTATTAGGGAAATAACAGGTTACAATTTAAGATGGGAAATGACTCAGGTTACAGTTCTTCAATTAGGAAAGTTCTTCTCAGCAATGCCTATAAGCATGCCTCTCTCTGGCCCCAGGCCTTTTGTCCTGGCTTCTGTTTTACTCTGACAAATGTTATAAAGCTCTTTAAGCTCTGCAGATAAATGCTCAGAGACATCCCATTCAGCCAGGAAGACTTGGCCCAAACGTGCTCAGTGCTAGTTCCGTGGGTCAACAAATCTAGCTCCTCCAAGTGCTTGGAGCACCACATTCTGACAGTAAGCCTCTTGCCTGAAGTCACTCAGTTTTCCTGCCTCCCAGAGACACTCAGTTTTTTCACTCTGTAGGCTAGGGAGCCTACCACTCCATTTCATGGAAGTCTTTTGGTTCTGTTGCCTCTGTTCCTGCCATTTCTCTACCACTGCTTTATGCCATCTCTTGACATCTCTGGTATCACAATTCTCTGCCACCTGGATCAAGAAGGTTCAGTGCAGGGATCTTGTGTTCAAAAAATACACTCAACTCTTGGTTCTTCTTTTTTCATGGTAGTGAGATCCTCCTCTTTCTGTCTCTGGAATGGCTCATTTTAAACCTGGCAGTATGGCAAAACTGACTAGTCCCTGTGTGTGGGTTCCATACACCTTATTTCCATTGTCCCACACATACAAGGGCTTCATGACCCTTATTTACATTATTAACAAGCTATCCAATCTCCTTGGTGGGGCTCAAGCACCTCATATTTACACAGTCCTACCCAGTCATTTGGTGGGAGTTATAAAGCTTATGGCTAGAAGGGCCATATAAGTAATTCAATGCAGTGCATTAGCCGCTTTTGAAATATTTTTACACACAAACCATTACTGTGCTCATTGGCATATAGTAACAGGAGCTAAGGATTTAGTGAAAGCAAGGACTTTGGTTAGAACAGGGTCTCTTTTGAATCCATCTTTCAGACACAATGTAAATGGAGCACTCCAATGTGGAATTGCAGGCCTACCGGGACATTCACCAAGGATTTCAAATTAAAATCAAATAAATCTTACATTAGAAAAGGCAATTTCTGTGAATATGATAGCTAAATTAACTCTTATTTCCCAGGTTGAAGAGTTCTGACAAATAACTGTAATGCTGTACTAATGCATTTGACAGATAAACAATGCTGTGAAATGAAGCAAGTTGTATTTTTGAAGTATCATAATAACTAATGCTGTAATATAGTACAGATTTTAATGCATCATAAAATAAATGATATGATAATATATTTTACTACAGGGTTTAGCAGTGGGAGTAAAACTCAATTAAGGCCAGATTCATTAACACTTAATTTCATTTGGACCTTTATTGCTTGTAATTGTACAGTTTCTTAACTTTACCCTTCACTCTCACTCATAATAATGTGTCTTACATCTTTCTTGGAAGACAATGCTTCTGTAGGAGACTGCTATGGATGGAGTTTTCATGTTTGAAGAGACATGCATTTCTTTTCTGATAAAAGAGAACAAAAGCTGGTAAAGAATCAGAACTTGTAGTTGTGAGGATGATTTCAAGTGATTTGAAATAGTAGAAGGAAAACACAATTTTGACATTTATCAGTAATTTCATGGTCATTACATAAATAACACCTGTAAGATAAGAATAAGCACATGCCATTGGATATAAGCCAAATCTAGGATTTTCAGACCTGTAAGTAGTCAGACATCCCTATGGAATTACTTATTTTAAAGTTGAAAATAATACTATTTATTTGAATGTTGTTGTTGTTGTTATTTGCCGTCGAGTCGGTCCTGACTCATAGCGACCCCTCCTTGAGTTTCCGAGGCAGTATCACTACCGAAGTAGGATTGCCCAACCTTCCTTCCAAGGAGTGGCTGGTGGGTTTGAACCGCCAGCCTTCTGGTTAGCAGTCAAGTACCTTAGGCACTATGCTACCAGAGCTCCCATTTATTTGAATAATGTATTCTACTTCTTGTTGTGATTTTCTCAAGACCAGGCATATATTATTCTATTCCTGTAGCAACTTTCTAGACAACACACATAAATCAAGGAAAATATTTAATACTTTAATTACAATTTTAATAAATATTACATATTTAAATAGAATGCAAAAGCCAATGTCCAGCATGATAGTCATGTAAAACAAACCAACCAACCAACAAACCAAACTCATTGCTATGGCGTCCACTTTGGCTCATGGGAAGCACCGATGTTACAGAGTAGAACTGTTTCATAGTGATTTCTTTGCTACCATATGTGAGGAATCCAGCCTCTGGGTCTTTGTTAAGCAGCCCCGCTGGGTAAGTTTGAACTGCCAACCTTTAGGTTACTGGCTGAGCACAAATCATTTGTATCACCCAATAGCCCCTGCAAATATCTAGTAATTGTTGAAGTTTTACCTCAATAACTTAAAAAATTATCATAGTGACTGAAGGCCTCTTTTAACTTCAAGGTTTTTTTTTTTCTTTTTAAACTAACGCATGTTTAATTTTCTACTGTTATTCATCCAGTTTTATTCCTGAATTCAAAACACTTCCTCAAAAATGTGTGTTGAACATTTTTATCTAGGTTATACCTGCCCAAAGGATATAATTAACAATAATATAGGACCACACGTCAAAGCAAATCTCAAAAATAATATGAAGAAATGTGTATTGTAGATCACTGAATTTATGAATTTATTTGAGAATGTGAAAATAAAACGTGATGCTTTACTATTGGTATATGATTTCTCATGCACAATCACAGACATATTTTATATTTCACATCAAAACTACATTGCAAGGTGTACCAAAACAAAACAATACAAAACAACCACTGTGGTGGAGTTGATTCCGACTCACAGTGTCCGGACAAGGTAGAGCTGCCCCAGAGGGTTTCCGAAGCTGTAAATGTTTACAGAAGCAGATGGCCACATGTTTCTCCAATAGCAGTTGGTGAGTTCAAACTGCTGACCCTTCAGGTAGTGGCTGAATGGTTTAACCACAGTGCCACCAGGGCTTTTTCTGAAATAGATAAAAGAAGAAAATCAAGGTTTTGACATTTACTTATTTGCTAAGTTTCTAATAACAGCATCTTCAGACCTAGTTTTAGAGTTCTTTCCAAAAGATAATTTAAAATTTAGAGTTTTGGGTAGACTTTTAAGATATTGTTTAAATAAAATGCCATATTTCAAAATTAAAATTCACAATTGCAATGTTATCTTCAAGTCTGATATTGATTACTTTCAGTAGAAAAGCAGAACATTTATTCACTTAAAGTGAAACTTTGGTATCATAGCAAAATCTAATTAATTTTCATGCTCATTTTCAATATTTGGATTCAATAGCAGATAATCTTGTCTTTTATTGATATCTTGATTGATTGTTTGCTTAGCTGACAATTTTTTACAATATCTAGCTGTTGGATTACACACTTTGTCTATGTTCAGGTATATGTGTTTACTCTTCTGCTAAAATGTGCTAGTCAAGGGGAACAAGAGATTAGCTTTTTGTATTTTTATCAGATGGAAAGTAAAATTGATTTTCAGGGAGTAAGCACATAAAAGTAACATATTGGAACTGCATGATTTCAAATTTTGATTTAAAAAATTCAGATTTTGATGTTTCAATGTTTCAAATGTTTTGCAAAGAGTCAGAATCAGTATAAATATAAATAAACATAGTCAAGTACTTTCATATTTGGAAGTTAATTAATTATTGCTTAATCTCCACTTTCTTCAACCAAAGATCATAATAATTAATTTGTATACAATAATCTACTCTCACAAATCAGATTATAAATTAAAATTATGTACATCTTTCAAGTGGAATATTTATAAAAACAGTACCAAATTCAGTTATGTTGGTTTTGATCTGTTATTCATTCATTGTATACATTTATAATTATTGAATGCTTAGAGTATGTTAGGCACAGACTCAGGCACAGAGTGAGAGAAGATAAAACTGACATGACATCTGTCCTCAAGTACATTGCAGACTCAGGCAGTGGAGCCTGAAGGTAAACTAATTCAGAATCCATTTGATGTATTCATTAAAAGTACAGATTCCAGACACCATCTTAGACCTATGACTGGGAGTTTTTGGAGATGGGGATCTCAGAATCTGTTTTCAGATTCATTGACAAAGTAGATTCTGATTCAAATGAAAATCATTAGCCTTAATCAGACAACTTGGGTTAACTGTTTTCCAAAAGTCAATTTTTCAATTTTCCTGACCCATCTGAGTCATTTCATTTTATCAAATGAAGCAATTGGAGATAAAGGGGAAATTTCAGTTCCACGAATATATTACCTTTGTCATTTTAATGTTAAAACCTCTCCCAATGTATAATAAGTTCATTGATAAAAGCATTTTAGTGACAGCAGTTATGAATTCAGGAAATACTATATACAAAGATGTTTGTGTATATTGACTCATTTAATTCCCAATAACTTCTTGAAGTAAGAATTATTACCTTAATTTATATATGTTAACACTAAACCTTGGACTGGAGCTCTGGTAGCATAGTGCCTCAGGCACTTGACTTCTAACCAGAAGGCTGGTGGTTCAAAACCACCAGCCACTCCTCAGAAGGAAGGTTGAGCAATCTACTTCCATAGTGATACTGCCTCAGAAACCCAAGGAGGGGTTGCTATGAGTCAAGTTTGACTCAGTGGCACATAACAACAACAATAAGCCTTGGAAATGGAGGCAGTATTTGATTTTTGGGTTTTATATCTCCAAAAAGTTTCACTGTTTTTTGCTACTGACCAGTGTTGTACATTGTCCATGTTCTCATAGCCAGGCTATCTAAAATGCCCTACTATACCTTGAGCACAAGTGGAGTCACATACTATAAATTTGCTGCTTTCAGCTGAGGTGCATCATTTGCAAGACGTAAAACCAATAAAACCAAACCCACTGCTGTCAAGTCAGGTCTGACTCATAGCAACCCCTCCTTGGGTTTCCAAGGCGGTATCACTACAAAAGTAGATTGCCCAACCTTCCTTCCAGGGAGTGGCTGGTGGGTTTGAACAACCAGCCTTCTGGTTAGCAGTCAGATGCCTTAGGCACTACTCCACAAGACTTAGAAAGATTATATTCATATCAACATGACTCTCCATATATGATAATGAAGTTGAACTAATTGATAACTTAAAATTTTATTTCATCCAGTCATTATGGGTGAGCATTTGCTCAATAATTTGCTGAAATAATTTATTGACTGTTTTCTATTCTTTCATAACTTGTTTTATTAAAAAAATAATTAAAATTATTTTGATCATTTTGAAACTTATTATTCCCTATGCAAAATGAAAGTTCAAGTTGGTGAATTATAGTTAAAAATATAAAATGAATTATAATTCTAAACTCTGATGATTGTACATAAACTTTTGTTAATTACAAACTTTTTTTTTTCCCCACGTGCACAGTGAAGTTGATTGGAACCACTTGTAGGCACAAGAATGCTCACACAATCAAATATAAGCAAGTGAGGTATTGTAATTATCCACACCTGGAAACATTCAAAGACAAACACCCTGGTGATTTTTTCAAGTGTCAGAAATATACAACTTATGTTTAGTATGAAATTTAAAAGAAGTCATACAAATTTTCATCTTTATGAGGCATGGCAACAAGAATTTCCTAAGATTCCATGTAAAATATGTTCCTATCTGATGTCTTTTTTCTCTATCTCTCTTCCATCTCATTCATTTGTAACTTTGCTGTTTTGTGTTTTTGCCTGCTTTCTTTGTTTGTTTTTTAAATCCATTTCTATTGTCCTATTTCCTGTAGAATAATGGGCAAGCTTTTTGACATAGAACACAAAGTCATTCAGAAGTAGGTGCAAACATAATTTTAAATCTTACTGGTAGCTACTTATACTCATCTGCCTTAAATCCACTTCTAGACATTGCCAGAGGCTGGTCCATGGACCAGCAGCATTGGCACCTCTGAGATCTAATAAAATTGCAGATGATAAGCATCATTGCATTTTTCATTTAACAGCTTTCCAGGTAATTTGATTGAGAAGTAATTACAGACAACAGTTCTCAAATGTAGGAAGGTATCCTATACGCTTGGATGAGCTATTTTAAGGATTGAATTGTTGTTATTGCAAGGAAAATAAATCCACTTAGACTATTTAGAAATTGTTGAAAATATACTGTATTGTCAAAGGATCCAAGGCCAGAAATACAGCTGCGACTCACAAAGGACTAGAACTTCTTTCTCCCTTTTCACGGACTTCAGAAGTTGAGGCCAGTTAATCTTTTGTCTCTACATTTTAGCAATTACTTCCTTCTTCTCACTTTCTGAAATTCCAATTTTCTATGTTTATTGCAGAATATAGCTTTACCATTTATGGATCTGTGCTTCCCATACTCTATTCCTCAAAACTTACTGATGAGACTTTCTCTATCCTAAATTCTAATTTTCAGGAGAAAGAACAAATCTGGTTTATTTGAGAACCAAAGTCCACACTGGTCTAAACAACTGTGTCTGGAATGAGGTAACATGGTCACTTTGAACCAACACGGAGGTAACATAACCAACTAGTCAGAAAGAACTTCTCCCATGTTATTAATGATTACTTCTTACAAATGGGAGTGTGAGCTGAATGTGTTACCCATCCCTCACTGTGCAGACCAAACTTGTCATTTATAGGAATATTTTCAAATTACCATTATTCTTCCCTAAACATACATGTGAAACTTTTCAACTCAGGAAAGCATGCTTCAGTATTAGTTTGAGGCTTTTATGTAAGGCTGGTCATGTAACATGGTAACTGAAACTCAAGACATCAGCAATAAAAATAGGTATAACATCAATTAGGATATATGTAAAAATAATCCTTATAATTCTTAAAAACTGGTACATAGAGCAGGTCTCATTGCCCTAGGCATGCAAAACAACACCATCAATCAGTAGCCTCGAGAACATTTTGAGGTCCACATTTCCAGTTATTAGTCAAGAGTCAGTAATGATTCCAACTTCCCCTGGAGATATGAAAACATTTAATAATTGGACTTGCTGCATTGATTCTTTCTTCATAGTGACATTATCTATAAAACTTTTCTTGGTATTACTACTATTTCTTCAAGATTTATTTTTCTTCATGACACTATCATCTAATATGGTTTATTTCATGGTGGTCACCCCCCCAGATAAAGGTCTATGAAGGCAGGGGTGCTCTTTCTTTCTATCCAACTATCCCCAAATGATCAAGTTCTCTTCTACTAAGTGAAAGTTTGGTGGTTTGAATCTACCCTGAAATCCTTTGAAAGAAAGGCCTGGCAATATACTTCTGTAATATCACAACCATTGAAAACCCTTTGTAACACATGGAGTTGTCATGAGTCAGAATTGACACCCAACAGCTGGATTGAAATTTGGGTCATTCTCTCTCTCTCTTTGTCTCAATATTTTATATTCCAAAGATCCTGGAACCATATATAGTAAGTAACAAACACATATTTGTTTATTAAATAAATGAACATAACATTTTTGAATTTTCTTTAATTTTAATAACTTTTAAAATTGCAGTTATCTACTCCAGAAATGCCCTAATCTTTTCAAAGTATAAAAGGTGTCTCATTCATCTTTTTATCTGCAGTACCAAAAATCATGTAGAAATATTGTATATTCTCAGTATTGATTTGTTGGATTATTGAATAAAAAATGAATCAATAAGTTTGTCATCACGAGAATGAATTTAAAGCTATGTTTTAATTGCAGAAGAAATATATTATCTTATTAGAAAAACTAGAAGACAGTGAATAAAATACAGTCAATCATATTGATGGTCACCCTGAAAATTAGGCAAAATGAGATCTGTGGGATACCCAAGTTACCAACCCCAGCCCTGCTTTTTCATGTTGTCAGAAGGAACCATTCCCCAGAAAAGGATGCCATGCTTGGTAAAGTGAAGGGTCAACAAAAAAGGGGAAGGCCCTCAATGAGATGAATTGACACAGTGGCTTCAATGATGGGTGTAGGTATAGCAAGAATTGTGAGGTTGGCACAAGACTGGGCTATGTTTCATTCTGTTGTACTTAGGGTCACTGTGAGTCTGAACCAACTAGAAGGCACCTAACAACAACAACAACGGTTCTGCTGAAATGATATTTGTTCTAATATTTTAATTTCATCACATTATTATAAAGATTAGATTCATAATTTTGGATGAGAAAATGGAATCTGAATAATTCTTTAGAAGTATAGACTATTGAGAGAAAAAAAGACAAGTTCAAATTATCAAGTGATCATTTTGAATAACTTCAGAAATTTCCAATGAAATATTTGATTGATCCTTAAAAAGTCATCTTAAATTTCATACTATGATGTTTTGGGCATTATTTATGCCTACCATGTTTAGTCATGTAGGAAATATCACATGTTTCTGTTCATATTTTTTGTTTCTATTGAAATGATAATCTGACCACACTTCTGAGTATATTATCTAAAAATTTAATCTTGATTGATATTAATTCACCCCTTCTCCCAGTGTTAAACAAGGTCCCCGTGACTTAAGTAGATTTAGGCAGTATAACACAAGATTTCAGGCTAGAATCCTGACTAAAACAAAATAACAACAACAACAACAAAACTCACTGTTGTGGAGATGGATCCAACTCATTGTGACCTCTTGGGTTTCCAAGATGATATCAGTACTAAAGTAGATTGCCCTGTCTTCCTTCTGGGGAGTGGCTGGTGGGTTTGAACCTCCAGCCTTTTGTTTAGCAGTCAAGTGCCTTAGGCATTATGCCAACAGAGAATCCTGACTAATCAGGGTCAAATCATGTTTCTGACACTTAGCTAGTTATATGACCTTAAGCTAAGAACTTAGAAATTTTTTTTTTTTTTTTTTTTTACTTTTTTCCTTTCCTTCTGGTGCGAAATGGTGTTAATGATAATATCATATGATTATTTAAAGGTTCCAATGTACAGGAGCTTTGGTAGTATAGCACCTAAGACATTTGACTGCTAACCAGAAGACTGTAGGTTCAAACTCACCAGCCACCCTTCTGAAGGAAGACTGGGCAATCAATGTACTTCCATAGGGACACTTCCTCAGAAACCCAAAGTGGGGTCACTATCAGTCAGAATCAACTCGAGAGCAGTGAGTATTTTTATTTTAAGTATGTATGGTACAAAGTGTCAATATACATTTTATCTTTTTGTTTATAATGTATTTAATTTTTTATTGTTGCTGTTGAGAATATGCACAGCAAAGCATACACTAGTACAATTAAGTGACATTGATTGCATTTTTCTGATGGTGCAACCATTATCACCTTCCTTTGTTGAGTATTTCTTCCCTCATTAACATAAATGCATTGTCCCCTAAGTTTCCTGTTTAATCTTTTGATATGCTATTGTCAATTTAATTCCATACAGAGAGATTTTTGAAAGAACATAAGGCTCCAGATAAACATTCTTTACTACTTAAGCTAAACTGTTTGTTTGTTTGTTTTTAAGACAACTTAAGCTAGTATTTTCTGTTTAAGGTTTAAAGATTATCTCAGGGAAATGGTTGTAAGGGTCATCCAGCTTCTATAGTTTCAGAAAGTCTGGATTCTATGAGAATTTGCAATACTCTTCTGCATTTTCCCCCTTTAGATCAGAATCATTTTACCACTCTACAGGATTATTGAAAGTGGCAGGGCCACTTATGTATATATAATTGTATAGATATTATTAAAAGTTTGTTGGAGTATGTAATGAAACACAATTATGGGAAATTAGCAGGCAAAGGAGTTCCTACTCAGGACGCAAATGATTAAGGGATGAACTACTAGCCAAAACGTTGATGGTCTGAACTTACGCAGAGGCTCCTTGGAAAATAGGCTTTGGGATCTGCTTTCAAAAGATCATGTATTTAAATTCCAATGGAATAAATCTACTCTGAACACATGGGATCACTATGAATTGGAATCAACTCTACATCAACAACAAAATTGGGAGTATTTCCCATAATCTTTCAAATCTATGGATATGAACAACTGATTACAATGACATGGTATGAGAAATGGTTCAAAGCAGATGGAAGTGAAAAACAAAAGAAGAACAGAGACAAGGACTTTTTCTTTTTAGTTATTTGAGTGACTTGTGATTTCCCTCTCACTGGGTTTCTGGGATGTTGACCTCTCTGAAACCTATTTGTTACGGATTATTTTGAGTGGCCAAGTAAAGCTTCCTCTAAGCTTAGTGCTACAAATCCAGAACTTCTCTTTGAAGTGATTATAAAAGAAAAAAATAAATGATAGAGTAATGTTGCACTAAGCTACTTATTCAGAACTTAAAGTATGTGATTTCAGTATTATGGAATATATATTCAGTGCTTGTAGAAATCTGGTGGGTTTTGATAGCTTTCTGAAAAGGTAGTACATTTATTTGGGATTTAGTCAATTTATTATAGCCAGTAAAAAAATAAAAATAAAAATAAAAAATTATAATCTTTTCAAATCAAAATTATTTTGTGGATAGCTTAAGGCCTTTCCATGACTTGTCCATCAATTTGTTTTACTGTGGTGGATTGCATGTTGAAGTGATACTGGAAGCTATGTCACAAGTAAGAGGTTACCCATGGTGGACAAGTTTCAGTGGAGCTTCTAAACTACAACAAACTAGGAAGGAGGACTTGGCTAAGTACTCTGAAAAAAATGGCCAGTGAAAACCTTATGAATGTTAGCAGGACATTGTCTGATATACCTCCAGAAAATGACCACTCATGTTGGGAGCCACTTAAAATATGACTAGGGAAGAGAAGCTTCCTCAAAGTAGAGTCTCTTAATGATGAGGATGGAGTAAAGCTTTGGCTGATATTGCATGACTCAAAGGTATCCATTAATAATTGGAAACCAGAATGTACAAAGTATGAAACTAGGAAATTTGGAAGGCATCAAAAATGAAATGGAATGCATAAAGCTTGATTTCCTAGGCATTAGTGAGCTGAAATGGATTGGCTTTGGCCATTTTAATTTGGAAATACCAGTACAATAGGGTTTTCTATGTTGGGAATGAAAAATCAAGAGGAATGCCTACACATTGATTGTCAAAAATAATATTTGAAGATATATCCTGAAGTACAATGCTATTAATGACAGGATAAAATCCATACACTTACAAGGAAGACCAGTTAATACAGCTATTATTTGAGTTTACACACCAATCACTAATGTCAACAATGAATAAATTGAAGATTTTTACAAAATTCTGTGGTCCAAAATTGAACAAATATGCAATACAATGCATTGATAAATACTGGTGATTGGAATGCTAAAATTGGAAGCAAGGATAAGAATCAGTAGTTGGAAAATATGGTCCTGTGATAGAAACAATGTCAGAGATTGCATAATAGAATTTTGCAATTGTAAATACATTTCTTCAGTAACATAAAGGAAGAATATACACATGAACCTCACCAGAGAGAATACACAGAAATAGATTACAACTATGGAAAGGCATGATAGATGAACTCAATATCATCAGCAGCACAACCAGGGAGTGTCTGTGTTGTTGTTGTTGTTGTTGTTATGTGCCGTCGAGTCGGCCCCGACTCATAGCAACCCCTCCTTGGGTTTCCGAGGCAGTATCACTACGGAGGTAGGATTGCCCAACCTTACTTCCGAGGAGTGGCGGCATAGTGGCTAAGACACTTGCCTGCTAACCAGACTGCAGGCGGTTCAAACCCACCAGCCACTCCTCGGAAGGAAGGTTGGGAAATCCTACTTCGGTAGTGATACTGCCTCGGAAACCCAAGGAGGGGTCGCTATGAGTCGGGTTTGACTTGATGGCACATAACAACAACAAATTGTACTCATGAGCAACATGTACGCAGACCAAGAGGCTGTCATTTGAACAGAACAAGGGGATACTACATGGTTTAAAATCAGGAAGGGAGTGCGTCAGAGTTATATCCTTTTACCACACTTATACAACCTGTATGCTGAGCAAATAATCTGAGAAGGTGGACTATATGAAGAAGAATATGGGATCAGGATTTGAGGAAGGATCATTAACAACCTGAGATACACAGACAACACAACTTTGCTTGCTGAAAGTGAGGATGACTTGGAGCACTTACTGATGAAGATTAAAGACTTGTCTGCAATATGGATTACACCTCAATATAAAGAAAACCAAAATCCTCACAACTAGTCCAATAAACACCTTCACCGTGGATAGAGAAAAGATTGAAGTTGTTAAGGACTTCATATCACTTGCTTCTATAATCAATACCAATGGAAGCAGCAATCAAGACAACATATTGCATTGGGCAATTCTGCTGCAAAAGACCTCTTTCAAGTGATGAAGAACAAAGATGTCTCCTTGAAGACTAAGATGCGTCTAACCCAAGTCATGATATTTTCACTCTCCTTTTATGCATGTGAGAACTGGACAATGAATAAGGAAGACTGAAGAAGAGTTGATGCTTTTGGGTTGTGGAGTTGGAGAAGAATGCTAAGAGTACCATGGTTTGCTAAAAGGACTAACAAATCTGTCCTGGAGAAAGTACAGCCAGAATGCTCCTTGGACACGAGAATGGCCAGACTTCTTCTCACCTACTTTGGTCACATTGTCATTATCCTCCTTTATCCCTGGAGGATATCATGCCTGATAAAGTGGAGGGTCAAGAAAGAATTGGAATGCCCTCAACAAGATGAATAGACACAGGGACTACAATGATGGAGTCAGATATAGCAAGGATCATGAGGCTGGCACAAGACTGGGCTGTGTTTCATTATGCTGTGCATAAGATCTCTATGATTCAAAGACAACTCAATGGCACCTAACAACAGCAAAAACAATAAAGAAAACAAAAAATCTTCACATCTAGACCAATAAGCAGCATCACAATAGATGGAGAAGTTGTCAAAGACTTCTAATTCATTCTACGATCAACACCACTGAAAGCAGAAGTCAAAACATCAAAAGACATATTGCATTGGGCAAAACTGTTGCAAAAGACCTCTTTTAAGTGCTGAAGAGCAAAGATGTTTACTTGAAGCCTAAGATGCACCTAACTCAAGCCATGGTATTTTTAATCTCCTCATATGCATGTGAGAGCTGGACAATGCATAAAGAAGACTGAAGGAGGGTCGACACTTTTGAGTTGTGGTGTTGGTGTAGAATGTTGAAAGTACTGTGGAATGCTAAAAGAACTAACAAATACATCCTGGAAGAAGTGCAGCCAGAATGCTTCTTGGAAGCAAGAATGGCCAGACTTCATCTCACCTACTTTGGTCATGTTGTCAGAAGAGACCATTATCTGGAGTGGAATGTTATGCTTGGTAAGGCAGAGGGTGAAAGAAAGAAGGGAAGGCCTTCAATGAAATGGATTGACATGGTGGCTACAGTGATGGACTCATGCATAGAAGGGATTGTGAGGCTGGTACAGGACTGGACAGTATTTCATTCTATTGTACGTAGGGTCACTATGAATCAGAGATACCTCAACAGCACATAACAACACTTACAGTGTTGCAAGGATTAAAGCAGGTAAATTAAGTAAGACACTATTAAATGCTTAGATATAAAAACTCAGTAAGTTTTATTGATGTCATTATTATTTTCATTTGAATAATTTTTTGAATGTTAGGAAAAACTTTAAAAGTCTCAAAAGTTGAAATACTACTGTCTAGTATACTAGTATTTGAAATACTACTGTCAAATCACCTTCATTTCCTTGGTTCCTTTGATTTTACTCTAATTTCCTTTTATCTTACAGGCATTAGAGGATTGTGCCTTTAAAGTGATATTAAAAGGAGCAACAATAGGTAACATTTATGGAGCACTTGATTTATGCCATGCTCTGTTCTAAGCACTTTTCGTGTGTATTTTGAATCAATTCTCCCAACTTTATTAGTGAGATACTATCATTGTGTCCAACTTAAGGACGAGAATTGTGAGGTCTTATGGAAGTAGTTACTTTGTGCAGATCACACAAGCATAATATGGCTCAAAGAATCTTTGCTCTTAGAAATGGCTGCTGGGAAAAATATTTAAAAAAAAAAAAAAAGAAAAGAAAAGAAAAGAAAAGAAACTTCTCTGGGAATAACTTTGTAAGAATACCTGCTCCAGGTAGTCTGACTACAAGGACTAAAACATTGTAAGAATATCTTGCTCAGGTGTGGTAGTTTAAGTTATGTGTTAACTTGGCTAGGCTTGGTTTTGAGTGGCTGGACAACTGGTGGTAGTTATTCCCCATGATGAGACTGGTAATCAGTTCCATTGTGGAATCTGCCAAGAGCAGGTGAGTAGCTATTTTAGGAGTAGTCTGCTTTATGTATATAAGGAGAAACTTTGGGAACAGTCAGAAGCTTTTGGCACCCTTGAATCCTGCATGTAGGTGAATCATTGTTCAGCAACCTGCCACACTGTCTGCAGATGTTTAGATTCTTAATGGACTTGAATCAATGGTCTGCCATGTAGTTCGTTGTTAGATGCCATCGAGTCATCTTCGACTCATAGCAACCATGTGCACAGCAGAAAGAACACCGCTGGGTCCTGCCTCAACTCCATGATCCCTGCTATACCTGAGTCCATTGCTGCAGCCACTGTGTCAGTCCATCTCATTAAGGGCCTTACCCCTTTTGTTGACCCTCTACTTTACCAAGCATGACATCCTTCTCCAAGGAATGGTCCCTTCTGACAACATGACCAAACTAGGTGAGATGAAGTCGGGCCATTCTCACATCCAAGTAACATTCCAGGTGTGCTTCCTCCAGGACAGATTTCTTAGTTCTTTTAGCGGTCCATGGTACTATCAGCATTCTTCACCAGCATCATAACTCAAAAGCATCAATTCTTCTTTGGTCTTCCTTATTCACTGTCCAGCTCTCACATGCATATGAGACAATTGAAAATATCATGGCTTGTGTCAGGCACACCCCAGCCTTCAAGGAGACATCTTTGCTCCTCAGCACTTGAAAGAGGTCTTTTGCAGTTGACTTGCCCAGTGCTATACATTGTCTGATGTCCTGACTGCTGCTTCCATTGGCATCAGTTTTAGAACCAAGCAATGTGAAGTCTTTGACAATCTCAAACTTTTCTCCATTTATCATGATGCTACTTATGGGTCCAGTTGTGGGGATTTTTGTTTTCTTTATATTGAGATGTAATCCATACTGCAGAGTGTAGTCTTCAATCTTTATCAGTAAGTACTTCAAATCATCCTCATTTTCAGCAAACAAAGTTGTATTGTCAGCATATCACAGTTCATTAATGATTCTTCCTCCAAACTTGATCCCATGTTCTTCTTCATATAGTTCAGCTTCTTGGATTCTTTGCTCAGCATATGGATTGAATAAGTATGATGAAAGGACACAACCCTTACACACTCCCTTCTTGACTCTAAACCATGCACTATCCCCTTGATTGTTTTAAACATCAGCCTCCTGGT
>NW_006921674.1:43858-44375 GCF_000298275.1 Orycteropus afer afer | reverse complement strand
CCCTTCTGACAACATGACCAAAGTAGGTGAGACGAAGTCTGGCCATTATCGCCTCCAAGGAGCATTCTGGCTGCACTTCATCCAGGACAGTCCTGTTAGTTCTTTTAGCAGTCCATGGTATTTTCAGCAGTCTTTGCCAACACCACAGCTCAAAAGCATCAATTCTTCTTCCACCTTCCTTATTCATTGTCTAGCTCTCACATGCATATGAGGCGATTGAAAATACCATGGCTTGTGTCAGGTGCACCTCAGTTCTCAAGGAGACATCTTTGGTCTTCAGCACTTGCAAGAGGTCTTTTGCAGCTGATTTGCCCAGTGCTGTATGTCATCTGATGTCCTGAATGATGCTTCCATTGGTGTCGATTGTAGAACCAAGCAATGTGAAGTCTTTGACAATTTCAATCTTTCCTCCATTTATTGTTAATGTTTCTTATAGGTCTAGTTGTGAGGATTTTTGTTTTCTTTACATTGAGATGTAATCTATACTGCAGACTGTAGTCTTCAATCTTCATCAGTA
>NW_006921674.1:39561-43758 GCF_000298275.1 Orycteropus afer afer | reverse complement strand
CAAAGAATCTTTGCTCTTAGAAATGGCTGCTGGGAAAAATATTTAAAAAAAGAAAAGAAAAGAAACTTCTCTGGGAATAACTTTGTAAGAATACCTGCTCCAGGTAGTCTGACTACAAGGACTAAAACATTGTAAGAATATCTTGCTCAGGTGTGGTAGTTTAAGTTATGTGTTAACTTGGCTAGGCTTGGTTTTGAGTGGCTGGACAACTGGTGGTAGTTATTCCCCATGATGAGACTGGTAATCAGTTCCATTGTGGAATCTGCCAAGAGCAGGTGAGTAGCTATTTTAGGAGTAGTCTGCTTTATGTATATAAGGAGAAACTTTGGGAACAGTCAGAAGCTTTTGGCACCCTTGAATCCTGCATGTAGGTGAATCATTGTTCAGCAACCTGCCACACTGTCTGCAGATGTTTAGATTCTTAATGGACTTGAATCAATGGTCTGCCATGTAGTTCGTTGTTAGATGCCATCGAGTCATCTTCGACTCATAGCAACCATGTGCACAGCAGAAAGAACACCGCTGGGTCCTGCCTCAACTCCATGATCCCTGCTATACCTGAGTCCATTGCTGCAGCCACTGTGTCAGTCCATCTCATTAAGGGCCTTACCCCTTTTGTTGACCCTCTACTTTACCAAGCATGACATCCTTCTCCAAGGAATGGTCCCTTCTGACAACATGACCAAACTAGGTGAGATGAAGTCGGGCCATTCTCACATCCAAGTAACATTCCAGGTGTGCTTCCTCCAGGACAGATTTCTTAGTTCTTTTAGCGGTCCATGGTACTATCAGCATTCTTCACCAGCATCATAACTCAAAAGCATCAATTCTTCTTTGGTCTTCCTTATTCACTGTCCAGCTCTCACATGCATATGAGACAATTGAAAATATCATGGCTTGTGTCAGGCACACCCCAGCCTTCAAGGAGACATCTTTGCTCCTCAGCACTTGAAAGAGGTCTTTTGCAGTTGACTTGCCCAGTGCTATACATTGTCTGATGTCCTGACTGCTGCTTCCATTGGCATCAGTTTTAGAACCAAGCAATGTGAAGTCTTTGACAATCTCAAACTTTTCTCCATTTATCATGATGCTACTTATGGGTCCAGTTGTGGGGATTTTTGTTTTCTTTATATTGAGATGTAATCCATACTGCAGAGTGTAGTCTTCAATCTTTATCAGTAAGTACTTCAAATCATCCTCATTTTCAGCAAACAAAGTTGTATTGTCAGCATATCACAGTTCATTAATGATTCTTCCTCCAAACTTGATCCCATGTTCTTCTTCATATAGTTCAGCTTCTTGGATTCTTTGCTCAGCATATGGATTGAATAAGTATGATGAAAGGACACAACCCTTACACACTCCCTTCTTGACTCTAAACCATGCACTATCCCCTTGATTGTTTTAAACATCAGCCTCCTGGTTGATGTGCAAGTTCCTAATGAGTACAATTAAGTGTTCTGGAATTCCCATTATTTTCAATGTTATCCACCATTTGTTATGGTCCATACAATCAAAGGCTTTGGGGTAGTCAATAAAACACAAATTAACACCTTTCCCATATTCTTTGCTTTGAGCCAAAATCCATCTGACACCAGCAATGATATCCCTCATTCCACATCCTCTTCTGAATCCAGCTTGCCCCTCTGGAAGTTCTCTGTCAATATACTGCTACAACCATTTTTGAATTATCTTCAGTAAGATTTTATTTGCATGTGATATTAATGATATTGTTCGATAATTTACACATTCTGTGGGATCACCTTTCTTTAAAATGGGTACAAATATGGATCTCTTTCAGTCAGTTGGCCAGGTAGCTGTCTTCCAAATCTCTTGGCATAACTGAGTGAGTGCCTCCAGAGGGGGATCTGTTTGTTGAAACATCTCAATGTGTATTGCATCAATTCTTGGAGCCTTGTTCTTCACCAATTGCTCCAGTACAGCTTCAACCTCTTCCTTCAGTACCATTGGTTCTTGACCATATCCCTGAAATGGATGAAGATCAACCAGTTCTTTTTGGTACAGTGGCTCTATGTATTACTTCCATCTTCTTTTGATGCTTCCTGTATCATTCAATATTTTGCCTGCAGAATCTTTCAATATTTCAACTCGAGGCTTAATTTTTTTTCCTCAGTTCTTTCAGCTTGAGAAATGCTGAGTGTGATCTTCCTTATGGTTTTCTAACTCCAAGTCTTTGCACATTTCATTATAGTAATTGGCTTTGTCTGCTCAAGCTGCCTTTTGAAATCTTCTGTTCAATTCTTTTATGTTGGCATTTCCTCCATTTGCTTTGGCTACTCTCTTCTGCTCAAGGGCAAGCTTCTGTCACCCATTTTGTTTTTTTCTTTTTTTCTTGACTTTTTAATGACCTCTTGCTTTCTTCATGGATGATGTTCTTGATGTCATCTCATAGTTCTTCTGGTTTTTGGCCACTTGTGTTCAACGCATCAAATCTATTCTTTAGATGGTCTCTATATTCAAGGGAAATATATTTCAAGTCTTATTTTTTCTCTCTTGGCCTTGTTTTAATTGTCTTCAACTTCAAGTTGAACTTGCATATGAGAAGTTGATGGTCTGTTCCACAATCAGTTCCTGGCCCTGTTTTGGCTGAAGATATTAAGCTTTTCCATCACCTCTTGCCACAGATGCAGTCAATCTGATTCCTATGTATTCCATCTGTTGAAGACCATGTGTATAGTCACTGTTTATGTTGCTGAAAAAAAAAAGTATTTGTAATAAATAAGTCATTGGTCTTGCAAAATTCTATAATGCGACCTCCAGCAGTATTTCTGTCACCAAGGCCAAATATCACTATCAGTAATTCTTCTTTGTTTTCAACTTTTGCATTCCAGTCACCAGTGATAAATAACACATCTTGATTGCATTTCAGTCAATTTCAGACTGCAGAAGTTAATAAAAAATCTTAAGTTTCCTTATCTTTTGCTTTGGTAGTTGGTGCATAAATTTGAATAATAGTCATGTTAACTGGCCTTCCTTGTAGGTGTATGGATATTATCCTATCACTGATGGCGTTGTACTTCAGGACAGGTCTTGAAATATCATTTGTGATGATGAATGCCATGCCATTCCTTTTCAAATTGTCATTCCCAGTATAGTAAATCATATGGTTGTCTGATTCAAAATGACCAAAACCAGTCCAGTTCAGCTCACTAATGCCTAGGATATTGGTCTTTATGCATTCCATTTCATTTTTGACAACTTCCAATTTTCCTAGTTTCATACTTTGTACATTCCATGTTCTGATTGTTAGTGGATGTTTACAGCTGTTTCTCCTCAATTTGTGTCATGTCACATCAGCAAATGGAGATCTTAAAAGGTTTACTTTACCCATATCAGTAAGGTTGGTTCTACTCTGATGATGAAGCACTTTCACAGTCCTATTTTGAGAGCCTTCCAACATAAGTGGATCATCATCCTGCACAGTATCAGATAGTGTTTCTGGGCTATTCATATAGTTGCCCAGTAATATAACAGACAGTGTTTCTCTGTTATTCATAAGATTTTCCCTGGCCGGTTCTTCATGAAGTGGATGGCCACATCTTTCTTCCTAATCTATCTCAGCTGCAAGCCTGGTACTTTGAACTCAGACTTTTAGCCTCTGAAACTGTAAGAGAATAAACTCCTGTTTGTTAAAGTCACTTATTTGTGGTATTTTCTGTTGGAGCCTCATGAAATAACAAAACACCAGGTAAGTTGACCACAAGGACAGAAAAAATGTAAGAATGCCCTGCTTCACATAGCCTGACCGCCAACACTGAAATACCGATCAAGTTCCTGCCATATGTTCTGCTAGTTACTTAGAGCATTCTCCTACCCCATCCCCTCTCATTGGCCCACACATGATGTGTTTGGATTGCTTAAGTGACCTATGTACACCACAGGCCAAAAAGCATACTCCTCCATGGCCATTACACTGCACCTGCATCATGTTAATGAGCCTAATGTATAGTTATTGAGTTCCTGGAAAGCCAATGAATAATCATAACTGTCATGTTCCATGTTCTACTCTGAAATCCCCAGTGTCAGGGAGCTTTATATATGACACAATCTTCAAGCTCCTTGCTTCCTGGGCTGCAATAAAGCTTCCTTTCTCAGCACCTCAAAGCCTGGTGTTTCTTTATTGACCTGGGTGTCACACTTGGCAGGAACTCCCATGTCTGGTTTCAAATCAAGAAT
>NW_006921674.1:36924-38848 GCF_000298275.1 Orycteropus afer afer | reverse complement strand
TGACTGCTAACCAGAAGGCTGGCGGTTCAAACCCACCAGCCACTCCTTGGAAGGAAGGTTGGGCAATCTACTTCCGTAGTGATACTGCCTTGGCAACCCAAGGAGGGGTCGCTATGAGTCGAGTCCGACTCTACGGCACATAACCACAGCAGCAACATGCTTAATAGACTCAATAGCAATCAGTGAGTGAGTGAGACCTAAATAGGATTAATTCTTATATCAAAACACAAGACTAGAGAAGTAGATTTAAATTTTTAATTCCTTCTCTCTGCAGGGTTATCTGTTTCTATATCAGATTTTACCTTCCTTATTTACTATACTAGATTCAATTGCTGCTAAAGGAACACAGACCCTCAGAGGTTTATTATTTTCCAATCTCGAATGCCCTCAAGGGTGCTGCAAAACAAGTCTTGCCAAGTCATCATTAGCTCTAGATGCCAGGTATGATAGGAAACAAATACACATTCACACACCACTTCCACACAGGCACGTGCGCGTGCACGTGCACACACACACACACACACACATTTACCATTATTTATTTTTTAAACTGGATGATATAAGGAAACTTCACTTCTGAAAATTGTTTCAGATTTTATATAAAATGAAAGAAGCCATGCTTTATAAAATGACTTCTTTGCTCCTTGAATTTTCACAGTCATTTCCACCTTGACCTGATTTCTATAATCCTTTACTACATTAGTAATCTCTGTTGATGCACCGTCTGGTAGATAATTCTCTCAAATGTGTCAAAGATACCTAGTGCCTAGTGTTTTATTTCATTTTTATTATCCAGAGAATCAAAAGCCACCCTTAACCTAATACTAGATCATGTAGCTCATATTGCGTAGTCTGAGACTATAGTCAAATATAGATTTATTTTAGATTTTTTCAGTGCTTAACTTAAAAAATTTATATATTTTAAAATGAATGTCCTTATTTATGAACTATAGAGGGTATAAATAAGATATCTATTATGGAATATGAAAAAATAATTTAATTTATCATTACCTCCTTACTTATTTCATTTTCCAAAGTTTGCAACTATATTATTTTTATTCTAATGTTTATGTCTTTAATTATATTAAACATTATATTAAATTTAAACATGTATTCTTAAACCATTGCATACTGATTTACAAAATTTAGGTAAAATATGTTAAGTTTATACTAACAAAGTTGTATATTATCATAAAAATTCATCAAAACATGGCCTCTCATCTCAGGTTCAATATACTATTTTTGTTTAGTGGCTGCCCTATTTATTCCCGTTTTCATGATTAAATGTATTTTATGCTGAAAGAGGAATGTGTTTGACAGTTTTTCTCTGGTATCTTGGCCCATTGTCCACAGATCAGGTCCTCATCTTGAAAAATCTTATAACCTTTTTGTAATTCTTGCCCTGTTATATGCTTGGAGAGGACTGAAGAAACTTTTCTATACATGTTTATTCTTCTTGGGAACCTCCCAACGTTCCCTGATTGCAGTAAAAATGTGAAAACCAAATCAATGCTATAAAGTTGATTCTGATTCGTGGCAACACCATACGTTACAGAGTAGAAATGTGCTCCATTCAAGTTTTCGGAATTGTGACCTGTCAGAAGCAGATAGCCAGTCCTTTCTTCTGCAGGACCTCTAAACCAAACCCCAACCAAACTCACAGCCACCAAGTGGAATCCAACTCATAGCAACCCCTCCTTGGGTTTCTGAGTCAGTATCTCTGCAGAAGAAGATGCCCCAGTCTTCCTTCCATGGAGTGGCTGGTGGGTTTGAACTGCCAGCCGTCTGGTTAACAGTCAAATGCCTTAGGCACTATGCCACCAGAGCTCCTTGCAGCACCTCTACTTACTCACTGCCATCGAGTTAGACCCAACACATAGCAATCCTTCCTTGGGTTTCCAAGGCAGTATCCCTATGGAAGTAA
>NW_006921674.1:18019-34179 GCF_000298275.1 Orycteropus afer afer | reverse complement strand
TGATCTCTTGCTTTCTTCGTGGATGATGCTTTTGATGTCATCCCACAATTTTTCTGGTTTTCAGTCATTGGTACTCAATGTATCAACTCTATTCTTTAGATGGTCTCTAAATTCAGGAGCGATATATTCAAGATCATATTTTAACTCTCATGGACTTGTTTCAATTGTCTTCAACTTCAAGTTGAATTTGCATATGAGAACTTGATGGTCTGTTCCACAATCAGCTACTGGCCTTGTTTTGGCTGAAGATATTGAGCTTTTCCATCTCGTCTTGCCACAGATGTAGTCAATCTGATTCCTTTGTACTCCATCTGGTGAAGTTCACATGTGTAGCCACCTTTTGTGTTGTTGAAAAAAGGTATTTGCAATGAATAATTTGTTGGTCTTGCAAAATTCTATCATGCAATCTCCAGCATTATTTCTGTCACCAAGGCCAAATTTTCCAACTACTGGTGATGCTTCTTTGTTTTCAACTTTTGTATTCCAGTCACCAGTGATAAGCAACACATCTTGATTGCATGTTCTGTCAATTTCAGACTGCAGAAGTTGATAAAATCTCCATTTTCCTCATCTTTGGCTTTGGTGGTTGATGCATAAATTTGAATAATAGTCGTATTAACAGGTCTTCCTTATAGGCATATGGATATTATCTTATCAGTGACAGCATTGTACTTCAGGACAGATCTTGAGACATCCTTTGTGATGATGAATGCAACACTCCATTCCCCTTCAATTTGTCATTCCCGGCATAGAAGATCATATGGTTGTCTGATTCAAACTGACCAAAACCATTTCAGGTCACTAATGCCTGAGATATCAGTCTTTATGTATTCTGTTTCATTTTTGAATAACTTCCAATTTCCTAGATTCATGCTTTGTACATTCCATGTTCCTATTATTAATGGATGTTTGCAGCTGTTTCTCCTCAATTTGAGTCATGTCATGTCAGCACATGGGGGTCCTGAAAAACTTACTTTATCCATATCATTAAAGTTGGTTCTACTCTCATTAGACAACTCTTTCTCAGTCTTATTTTGAATGCCTTCCAACCCAAGGGGCTTGTCTTCAAGGGTCACTGTGTTGGACAACATTCCCAAGCTATTCATAAAGTTGCTCAGTAATGTATCAGACAGTGTTTCTCTGCTATTCATAAGGTTTTTCCTGGCCAATTTTTGAGAAATGGTTGGCCTCTTCCTTCTTCCTAGTCTATCTTAGTCTGTAAGCTGTGTTGAAACCTGTACACCACGTGCAACTCTGCTGATGCGTGAAACACCAGTGGCACAGCCTTAAGCCTCACAGCAATGTACAAACCCCACAGAATAACAAACTGACAGACAAGTGTGTCTCCCTTAGCTGTTGGAAACCTCTGCATCCTCCCCTTACCTGATTCCTACCTGGAACTTGCCATTTTGTGGTCTCCAGCTGCTCCTTCTCTTTTTCCTGGCTTTAGTGTCTAGGGGCTGCTTTGCCTCCGGCCTCTTTTCCTGGATATCCTGCTGCTCCTAAGGTCCCCGGCTGCTCCTGCTACCTTCTTCTAGATAGTAGACACTTGTTATTTTTGGTGATGCATTTAATATAGGGTTGCATATTTGAATGATTTAGTGGATTTTTCTATACTGCATAGTTGTGATGCAAGAAATACCTTGATGGCCAGTAAAGACCTATTGTTCAATTACAAGCATTATTATAAAAGCAAAATGCAAGTAGATTGCCCTTCTCTTGATATTTTCTTAGCTTGAATGTAGACAAAAAGGAACATATTTCTTTCACTTACATTTTTTTTTTTTTTTAAATCAGGATATAAATAATAGGATGTGTAGTATTCCATATGATAAATACAGATTTGAAACAGTATTTAGACTTTAGGAATGCTAGCATGCTTACAACCATTCCCAACTTATTGACATGGTAGTGTTCCAAAGACCAGGTCAGTATGCAAAACTCAGGATTATGTGGAACTTTAGAAACCACATTTTGCTCAAGCTTCAGAAGTTATTTCAAAAGTGGCCACATGGGGCTGCTCCCTCCCCCTGCAGCCAGTGTCCATAGCTCCTTTGTTTCTGAACTGTGACTTTGGTTGATTTGTGGAATTTTAAACCACAGGCACAGCAGATTGTGTCAGGATTTGCAGTCAGGAGGGTACTTGCCCTACCTCAAACCACAGAGTTTTTAATTCTCCACAGAAATGTCCACCTACCTGGGACCTCTGTTTGCTGGCCCCAGTTTCCCAAAGGATGCAAACAGAAGATTTTTGGCCTGCTGCTAAGTGACTGCCTTGTGCCCTGACTATACTTCTCTGATGCCTTTTCCAAGACCCACATCCCAAAGCTGCAACTCTATTCAGATGGTGGGGCAGCTGCAAGCTTGTGGACTGGGCCAAATTCAGTATGGCTGGGTGTGTGGAGAGGTGTGGAAGGGGCTTATGGGTGAGGGCATATGTGAGGGTTAATAACCCACGACCCTGGTGTCTGGCCATTTGTTTTGTTTTGTTTTCTCCCTCTTTTAATTTTCTTCTCATACAAGACTGGGGAAAGAGGTGGGATGGGAGGGATCAAGGATTTGGGGCTCTGAAGGGAAGCACTCTTTCACAGAAAACAAATGGGTCCTTACCTAGCATTAAGGTAATTTAGGTAGATTATTTACTGTTATAAATGCAAAATGTTTGATGAGAGCTGATAAGTGAGAAGTAGATGTATTAATTCCATATTCAAATTTATATTTAAACACAACTAATTTCTGGGGAAAATAAAAAATGCCAAATCCTCTGTATGTATTAAGGATAAGGATTTTGATCTGATTTTCACATAGAAAATATCAATAAAATGGTGGAATATTGGGTATAGCCAAGATCTATAGAGTAATGCTATAAGAGGAACAATTCAATTCTATATATATATATATACACACACATTAAGAAAAGTAGGTCGGTGAGAAGATGTGGAAAACATGAACGTGAAAAAAAAAAAAAACTTAAATATTTGACATATTTGGTGCAAAGTATTTGTCATGAATCATTGTCATGGCTTATTTGCTGACCCACATAGTACCTAAAATCAATCAGAGAGAAACTCTTTAGATTGCAACCCCCCATTTATGAGCACTTCTCCCCAGAGTTCTGTCAATGGGAAGGGAAGCTTTGATTTACTTACCCACCATTGTTTCTATTCTATGATTCTTTTCCCTGTTCAAAGCACAGATTTGCTGTTTCTACAAATAAAATTTAAACATGAAATCAGAGACATGGACAATGTGGCCCTGATATTGGTATATATTCTGTTTAGGTACAAGCTACTGGTATGAATGAGTGTTTTCATAGGAATCCAACAACAACAACAAAAAAAAACATTGTAAATATAGATCTTTGTTAAGGAATTCTAATACAAGACAGTATCTATTCACATTACATCTGAAGATAAATGATTATGTAAAATAATAATGAAATTGCTGAGTCAACAACATATCCATATATTTGAATGCTTAGTTTCACCCACATAACTCACATAACTGGAAAAATTACCCTATTCATGTGGGTATTTTCATGACATGTGAATATAATTTATAATATATTGTTCATTCTAAACATTATCAAGTTCATGGCTGGCTTGTTTCTTGCAAAGGAGTCCAAATTAAGCCTCAGAAACCCAAGGAGGGGTCACTGAGTTGGGAATGACTAGACAGCAGTAAGTTTTTTTTTAATATGGACAAATAATCAGATGCATTATCTACATAAATCTAAACATGGTTCATTTATATTTTCATATATTTATATTTCTTTATATTGTTTCCAGATATTTAGCATTAGCTACTGAACTTTATACCAAATTCCTATACTACAGTGTTTGGGTAAAGTGAATTAAACACCAAATCTTGTTTCAGAACTGATCATTTAGAACCCTCTTCATTAAAAAATTTTAATTGTTTATTTTAAATCACTTTGACTACATACAATTTACATGTCAATGAAGAATAAATACTATGCCTTTAAATACTTCTTTTTCATGTGGCAAGTTTTTATGTATTAATGTTACCAGCAAAGGGAAAAAAAAAAAAGTCTTGAAAGATGACTCTTCAGTTTCCTTTATCATAGTTTCCTTTTAATTTCAATGTGAAAGGATAGAGTTGCATCTATAATACATGACCTGACAGGAAAAGAATAACATCTGCAACGATTTTATTTGTGATTCTATTTCCTTCATTTTTTCAGATGCAACATAAAACCTTTTACACAAAACATCAAAAGTGCTTTACTTTTAACAATTAAAATTTTAATGAAATAAAGCACTCTAGGAATGAAAAGTGATCACATTTCCAGTAAGCAGTGTCTGTTTATGTTATCTACCTGAAACATTTGCATCTCTAGATTATGTAGTTTTCCTAATCGGTTTACATCTCCAAGCAGGCTGTAGTTCCTTAAATATTTATACAGTCTTAATGCACATCATGCTGGTTTTATTAATTTTAACCCCAAAGCTTCTTCTACCAATTACTACTTAATGACTATATTGCTTTCCCTCTTGATCATCTTTGTTCTTTACTATAGTATGAACAAGAAAAGAAAAAGAAAAAGGCATAAGGCTTGAAATAAAACAGGGAATATAATGCCACTCTGAATGATTCATCATTTAGAACCTCACTCCTATGACTCACCTGGCTATTACAGGCAAACTTTCCTGTTTTAGTTTTGTTTTATTTTCTTAATCTTAATTTTCTTATTTTCTTAGCCTCAGATCATATGATTTTCTATCTTAAGAAAACAAAATTAACTTTTTTTTTTGTTTGAAGTTGATTTTAGGCTTGGTGTAGCTTGATAAAAGCACATCAAAGTCATTGAATCATCATGTATCTTTTGAGTAACCAGCAAAGGGGGAAAAAAAAAAAAACCTTTTAGGAACTATACAATCACACAGCCAAAAAAATTAAATAAATAAATAAGAATATTATATCTTATAGAGTATACTTAATAATATTTTATTTTTGAAATATGTTTTTTAAATAGATTTTTTTTTCACTAACTAGGTTATTTTTTCTCTAGTTTAAATATCTATCTAGAATGTGGGCTATTTTAGTGCATGAAATTAAACTTGTGAATTTTATCAACTAACACACAGATATTTCTGTATCTATACCTATAAATTTTCCTATTTTCCATATCAAAATGTCTAACTGTATCTGAAATAGTATCTATAAAAAGTAACTAGCTTAGTATATTTAGTCTAGTCACAAAGATTTTTTTTTAACTATAGATATGAATCCATTTGTGTATTTATTTTTTACAGTGAGATTCTATGCCATTGTAGTTTTTATATTTGGAACTGAATAATACTGTTTGATTTCCAAATAACATGGCTTAAAAACAGTATTTTAATATTTTATACCAAGTGATGCATATGCACCTATATATATACATCTATATACTTATTTATCTATCTACCCATCTATATACCATGACACATAGAAAATGAGGAGCAATCTCGAGCAGGAAGAGTTATAAACAAATTGATTGGTGCAATTTTTGAAAGTATTAATTTGATGTTCATGCTTCATAAGTTTCACGTGTTATTTTGTTTCGTTGATTGCAAAGTCTCGCCTAATATGTTTTTCTCTCCTTATTTGTAGGCAATATACACATGCTGTTTAGTTATACAATTATAGGTTAATATTAATTACTAACATTATAAGTAATTTGGTTTCATTCAAAATTAATTATAATCATTGTTCTTTTTATTATCTCAGTCTCTTATAGTCAATCTAATTTTTGTGTTTTTTGGTGGTGGTTCTATTTAACAGGAAGCAAATAAAGACAGGGTAAAGAAAATTTACTTTATAAATTATATGTAAAAATTTTGGATTAAATTTGTATTCAGTCCTGAAACATCTAGTTAAATATTTATTCCACATTGTGTCTTTCAGGAATAGGGGAAAAAAAAAAAAAATGTTGCCATTAACAAGCATTATGTTTCACAATCCTTTCTAATAGCACTTAAATGTAAAACTTATTAATGTAAATACTCTTATCAATGCCTGGAATGTAGTAGGTGCTGAAAGTATTTGATATACGTATATGATGAATCAATAAGTAAGTTCCATAAGACAGATGTTGAATTTACCTTAATCAACTAACTGCTAGCACAATTCACATAGCTTTAATGTAAGTAAACACGTTACTAATATTTCCTTATTTTACTCATCTAAAATTTCCTTTCAAGGAAAACTTATTTACCCAATATGAGACTATCCAGGTTTCTTGTGTGACAAAGCAATCAGGATTTTTCCTACTCTGACCCCAAACTAGTTTTTTATTTGTCTCACCATCTCTGGTATGAAACCTCACTTTTCATGAGAAAATAATCTACTAGCTCTCCCTCAGATTTAACTAATTTACTCTAAAGTTTGCACTTTTCTTGATGTTGAAAATAATTATGGTTTCTCTCCTCACACAATTCACACTTATTCTTTAAGCCCTAGATCAAATCCTGCTAGTTTCAGGAAACTTTTATGACAATCGCCTTCCCTTACTTTCACCTGCATTCTGGTACTATGTTATAACTCAGCCATTCCTTTGTCTGTAGTAATGTATGACTCTTCACTATACATATCCAAGTATAGGCACAAACCCAAGATTTTTATAGTATAGTATTTGTATATTAACTTTCAATATGATTTAGTGAATAAAATAAGCTAAGTGCTCTGCTGGGATTTTAGCTCACCATAGGCTGTATCTCCACTCACTGAAGGAGACAAGAGTGAGTGGTTATGATCTAGAAATTGCATATATACTACAAAGATGTTATCCTGTTCATTGAAATGGAGCAAGTTCTCCCATTGTGTCAACCCTTCCCAGACCCACTTCCATGCCAAAAAAGATTTCTGAATTGTCTTTTGATGTTTTCAGAATTTCACTTAATGGAATCTTACTTGGTCCTGATGAATACAATATGTGTGAAATACTACATTATACTTGCAACAAACCACATGCTGCTATGTTGTTCTACAGTGTAAAATTTTAAAAAGGTAATTCCTTTTGATAAAGTACAAAATATAATTTCCGTTTTATAGTCAACTTTCATTTTTTTGAAAACCAGTTGTCACTAGTACAACAAATGCTGTTCTAGTCTACATTTTAGTTAAAAAAAATCAAGATTACGTTGTAAAAATTTTAAAATGCATCTTATTTTGAAAACCGACAGCCTTAAATATTTTTACAAGAATTTAAAGAGATCAATTATCTATTTTTAAATTCTAGAGTTCAGCTGTACACAGAGGACCTCATAGCTTGAACTTTCCTTCTCTTTATACATAGACATTTTTATAAAATATTCATAAGAAATTGTTGACTATAGAACTATGGTAATTCTCTTGAGTGATCCTGGGAGTTTTTCAGTCAATGAGCTCCACACGGCTCTGGCAGCATGAGCTACGCTCCATAAATCAGACTAAAACCATTTTATGCTGCTTTTAAAATTACTGCTATCAACAAAACCCATGAGCCTGAATTACTTAATCTATGCAGATGTTGTTAACTGCATTAATTATTTAATTCTGACAATAAAACAGCAGTTCCATTTGCTTTAATACAGACCGTTCACAGTGCTCATTTTTGAAAGAACAATTAAGAATACGACCACTAGATGGGAGTAGACAACTTTTTTAAGGTAGATACAGCACTGAATGAAAATGGTAGTTGCTAAACTTAGATGTAAGGTAATTCTAGGTTACTGTATTACATTTCCAAGCAAAGCTCATGAAATACTTTTTGTTAACTATTGTAGGTTACTATAAGATTGAATTACTCTCCTCAAGAAGTGAATTGAATTGAGGGAAGTTTCTTCATTGCCAGGATATTCATCTCTACAAATTTATGAAGAATAAACTATATAAAAACTTTTTTTTCTGTTCAATTTTATATACCAATTAGATAGCTACTAGTTTGATGAAGTCACACCTCACTTTTGGAAATATGATGGATTTTTGATTAATTATATTAGTTAGAAATCAATAAAACACATTCCAAGGTTTATTGTCTTCTCTAGACTGCTAATTGATTACTTTATGCACATATGTGAATACTAAGCTTCTCCAATCAGACCTGAGCATAAAACAGAATCATCTCTCTCTCTCTCTCTTTTTTTTTTTTTTCCACCAGGACACAGTGAGCCGTAGCAGGTCAATGATATTATAATTGGTTCTAATTAGAGCTCTTCAAGCTGTTAATTTTTTTTTTTTTTTTTTCAGTCAACCTGCATCTAAATCACACAGGACGAAAGGTTAAAAAATTGTCTTAGGAAATAACAGAGAGTCCCAAAACACATGAAAATCTTGTGCGAACATCTTCAAAGCTTAGATTTCTTCCTTTCTTTCTATCTCTTTTGGAATGAAAAGTTCATTTTAAATTTCAATATTATTTTCCCCAAGGAAAGCATGCCATTGTAACAGTGATGTTATTTTTGTTACCATTTATAGCAACACAGGGAGAGAGGTCATTAACTTGAAGTACATGTCACAATCTCAGCATAAGCGTTGAGCTTCTTATTTTGCTCTGTATCAATAATCACTGGAAATCTTTCTGATTCTAGCTTCACTTGTCTTCAGCAAGGCCTGCTACAAATGGGATACGAAGATAAAACTGATTATGTTCTTTGTGTAATGCAAGTTAATATGAAAAAAAGACTCTTAGATGTCCACTCTCCTTACATATGCCAAATGCATTGTCACCTAGACTAATAAATTGTAAGCTCAATTTTTTTCTGTGCATTGAGATTTGCTTCTATTTTTAAAACTTTCAAAATGTCTGAGTAGATATGACAATTGGAGCTGATCTTTGAGGTTTATTTTCTCTAGAATGCCAATACACTCTTTAGCAACCACTTTTCAATTATGTTTTCTAATAATGAATTCTTGGGTTAAAATGTCATTCATTAATATAATCTCGTACTCTAGGTGACTTCCATTTGATCTTGTAATTATTTTTCTATTTCAATTTGATTTTATACTTATCATTTTGCTAAGTTTACATTAAATTTGCAAAACAAATTTTTACAAATGTATAATTTTTCCAACATCAATATTATGAAATTAAATATTATACATATGAAAAAAGGTCAAAGGAAAATGCAAAACTTGCTTTCTGGGCAATTGTGGGATTTTAAACAATACTTGCAGTAATTGTTAAAGATGCCTATTGCCCTGTTAACTTGTGATAATATATCTGCCAAATGATGAGGAAGACAAAGGTGTCTTTTTAACATAAGTTAAGAAATGTGGTTTTAGAAGAAAATTTTAGTCAGATTTATATGCTTCCAATGTTCACTTAAGAAAGGTGAATTACATGCATCACAAAATTAACACTACGAGTCTTCAATGTATCTCCTAATCAGACATTTTCAGTCATAAAATGATACAAAAATGCATATTGATTCATTTCCATCTAGCAAATTAATCCAATTAATAATATCTTATTTTATATGTCTTAAGAGCTTTAAATGCTTATTGGATTAATTTCAGAAAACAAATATAAAATCATGAGACAAATTAAAAAAAAATTAATTCAAGAACAGATCTGATTGAAAGACAAATATTGTATTAGTTCATTGTTGTAAAAAGTCAACGATAGGTTTATATATGGAAGGAAACTTTCTTTGTTGGTTATCAGGGGTAGGAGAGGAGGGGAGGGAACACTGAAAGAATTAAAGAAAAAGAAAAAAAAAAAGAACAAATCTAATTTAATTTTCTAATTTAAATGACCCTAAGGACATATGAAATAACTTATTAATCTCAATAAAAGGACTATAAAGAGAAATACTGCTACTTAAATGACTATTACTCCTTATTAGCCTTTTTTACAAAAATAAATTTATAAACAATTGCATTTCAATGAAAAAAATACGTAGCTACTCTAAAAGTTAATATTTTCATTTTTCTTACCATTATTTGGATATTAGTAAAAAATTGGATTAGTCTACATTTTTTAGATCAATTTGAAAAATTGTGTTTACTGAATTTTCATCTAAAATCTGTATAACTGGACATAATAAACTATATCTTAGTTTACTATTTTATTTTCATGTGTAGATTTTTAAATGGTGCTGAAATCTTCATCTGTTTATAGTAGCATGTGTTGGCACATATACAGCTTTCCATATTTTTTCAATTAGCTGATTTATTATTATTGTTTTGCTTAATTGTAAGAATCAATGAAGTAAATAAATCTATTTTAATATATCTGAGTATTTATAGAATACGTATATTAATCTTTATAGGGTATTTCCACATTTTTTCATTTATTGAAAAAAATGGAGATGTCTTAATAGAAACTCTCTTTCTCTACCCACACAGCCTGTCTGATTGGTTCACAGCCAGTCATAAAAAAGCACAAAATACCAAATCAACCCTGCTGGGGACAGTTGAGTCAGGCCAGAATTTGCCTCTAGTTTTTGTTGTTTTCAAAAGTGTCCAGTTTGGGAAAACATACTAATTCTGGAGAGATCATATTAACTTCAGTTTAAATAGGTAAAGTGCAAATATATACCTGTAATATCTCTATGTGCAAAATATAAATAAAAGAGAAACTAGGTATGAAAGCATGATGTATTTTTGCTTACAGTTTACTTATATTTTGTTTCCTTGACTTAAATGTGTGATTTACTGGGGACAAATCAAACACTTAAGCCACAGGCAAGAGATCTGGCTCCACCCTTTACCTGCTGTGAAACCATCTGCAAGCCTGTTAATTTTCTGACTACCTCAGTTTCTCTATCAAATAAAGAGAGCACCACCTGTCATCTCTCTACCCCCCCCCTTTTTTTTTAATAACAGAAATATTAGAAGAATCAATGAAATCCATTTTCTCAAAGAACATTCAACTCTGGGAAGGAATCTAGCATGAGGATAGCAAAGAAAATGTCCTTTTAACATAGAAACTACAAACATTTATGTGAGGTTAACAGAACAACCAGTGTGTATGCAAAGAGAGCTGGATTTAGAATACCTGACTTTTCTGCATGCAAAACTCAAGTAAGTATGGAGAGTTTCCTCATGATTGCCAGTTAATGATGTCTGAAGATTATACAACTTCAGTAACTATATAGTTAATTGTTATATTTTTGCTCAAATTTAAAAGGAAATAGTTTATTTCCTGTTAAATTATGAGCAAAATTGTATGTTATGAAGGGACACAATAGGCAGAAGACGTTGTCTTCTGTTTCTGCTGTTGGTGGTGGTGGTGGGACATATTATTTTCTATTTTACCTTTTCTGTCTAATGGTGGGTATATGTATTCAAAAAAACAAGCAAACTCACTGCTGTGGAGTCAGATCCGACTCATAGCGATCCCTCCTTGGGTTTCTGATCTAGTATCACTGCAGTATCACTACAGAAGTAGATTGTCCAACCTTCCATCTAAGGAGTGGCTCGTGGGTTTGAACCTCCAGCCTTCTGGTTAACAGCCAAATTTCTTAGGTACTACGCCACCAGAGCTCCCAATATATGTGTTAGGATTTTTTATTTAGCTAAAAGATGACCTGCTAGGGAAATTTAGAGTCATGTATTTTAAAATTAGCAAATTTATATACAATTTGATTTTTCAGCATAAATCATATTAAAAATATATAGGCCTTTTATAATTATGAAAATTAACAATCTTATTTTATGTAAACATCAAATATATGTGACTAGAGAAAGATATTGAATAAATTATATATATGTGTCCTGGTCTCATTAGCTGTTTTAGTTTATCCAGTCAAAATCCAATCTCAAGCCCTATTCTGCTAAACAATGAGTTGTTGTTGTTATGTGCCTTCGAGTTGGCCCCGACTCATAGTGACCCCTCCTTAGGTTTCCGAGGCAGTATCACTACGGAAGTAGGATTGCCCAACCTTCCTTCTGAGGAGTGGCTGGTGGGTTTGAACTGCCAGCCTTCTGGTTAGCAGTCAAGTGCTTTAGCCACTATGCTACCAGAGCTCCTAAACAATGAGTAGTAAAAGGAATCTCTCCTTACCTTTAAAATGAAATACAGAGCTAGTTTCTCATTGCTCCAGAACTGAGATAAGTTCATGCCTATTTATATTGTATTTTACAATCTGACTGTATTGTATTTTATAGTCAGAGTCAGCATACCTTACTTAAGGAAAATCCCAGTTAAATTACACGGAGTTTAGTGTGAATGAGAGCATGGAGTACATAACACCAGGCAAAGAGCACCAAGGTAGCATCAAGCTGTGGCTTCAGCATTTCCAGAGAGTAGTACAAACCTCTCTAAACAAGCTTATTTGATTTGGGAATTTTCCAAGCTTCCTTAACATAAACTACATTTTAATTTCAGAATAATCAGCCAGAGGGAATGGTTTCATAGTCTACACATAAGGTTTGGACTTCCGGCATCTACAGGTTCAATCCCAGCAGTGTTCCTTTCTTTGATGGTAGCTGAGTTAAGTACCACGCACGTGTACACATACATGTGTGAGGGGATTTTTCACAGATGAAGCATCCAAAATGAGAGCATTGGTTGCACTGTGTGAAGATCTCAATGCAATTTTCTTAAGAACAGAGTGTGTGGTTCATGAATGACTGCAGCTTCTGGGAATCTTGCCAAAAACCTAGGGCTACTGAGAGAGTGGCTTTGCTCTAAAGGAGATTAAACTCCCTATTTAAAAGCTCCCTATACTCTACCATTGTAAGGGTTACACTCATTATTTTTTCCATGTTAGATGGTGAGTTAATTCACATGCCTAAAATGCAATATCTTAATTCTCCTCTCCCTCCCTGTCTGAAGGAGTTGGTAGACTTGCCACCAGATACAGCATTCAAGGTTATTGATTTTCAACAGCACACACAATGTGCTATTACAAGGGAAATATTGTATACCCTGGATGGATAACTACCTAAGAGGCAAAAAGTGACCCATAGCCTTTAGCTCAGTGAGAATACAAAAATAACTATATACAACAAGCTTAAATAATGAGATTAATTTCCCTGTGAAGCATTTGGTTCCATGTTTCTTAAGTAGCTCTATGCCCCTAAATAGCCCTATGTGTCTCAAGAAAGATTAGGTGAGAGAATATGAATAAATCAACAGTTTTTTGTTTGTTTGTTTATCTTCTACTGAGTATTAAAAAACCAAGCTCACTGCTGTAGAATCAGATCCTACTCATAGTGACCCCTCCTTGGGTTTGCAAGGTGGTATCACTACGGAAGTAGATTGTCCGACCTTGTTTCCGAGGAGTGGCTGGTGGGTTTGAACTGCCGGCCTTCTGGTTAGCAGTTACATGCCTTAGGTACTATGCCACCAGAGCTCCTATTGAGTATAGATCAATATCATTTTATTGATATATTTAGGAGAGAAATTTATTTTATAGAAATGTCTAGTATTTCTAAAGTTACCAGTCATGGAGAAGGTGAAATGGAGCATAACGAGGAATAAACAATACTGCTGCTGTTATTGTTTTCCTAGAAACATCCTTTATTTACAAAGAAAAAAAAGTTCTTATAATTTAATTGCAATCTGATATTGAACATTTTTAACATAGAATAGACATAAGCTTCCAATGTTTCTTTTTTCCCTATTTTTAAAGAAAATCATTAACTTGTTCACCTGTGAAATGAGCAATGACATATGTACTCGTAGAAACCTTATGAAGATCAATTGACATAACGGATGCACATGTTCTCTAAAATATCTAAAGAATTGTGAAAATAAACTATCATTTTTTTCTAATCCTGATGCTTGTATTGAAATTAACAATTTTTTGAAGGGGCCAAAGAAAAGAAGAAAATAACACACAAAATATTAATTTAGGGGTATTTAAATGAATCTTTAGGAGCTCTGGTGGCGTAGTGCCTAAGGCATTTGACTGGTAACCAGAAAGCTGATCATTCAAATCCGCTCTGAGGGAAGGTTGGGCAATCTACTTCTGTAGTGATATCCCCTTAGAAACCAAAAGAGGGGTCACTATGAGTTGGATCTGACTCCATGACAGTGAGTTTGGTTTTGTTTTAAATGAATCTTTAAGCTGTAGAAAAAGTCATAGTAAATAATATTACACTACACTAAGCTTTACTAAAAAGTAGTGATATGATTTAATATTCTACCATGATGTTGTGATTTTTCTTTAAATCTATTATTGAACATAGAATTTTAGAACTTAGATATTTTTTATCCTCATTTCTAAAGTGCATTTGGGTGGTATAGTGGTAAGGTCTAGAACTTTGAACAGGTAGTAAGGGTTTCAGTTTTGGTTTTGCCCCTTTTTTCATATGCAAAAGTTAGAAGGTATCATTACTCACAGATGCCGTAATTATCTACTTAGAAAAAAAAATTACCAAAAAACTTATTATTTATAATAAGATATTTTACTGGCCTTGTATTAAAAATCTTAATATAAAAGTCCAAGGCACTTCTACAGACCTGCCACAACAACAAAATAATTGTTAGACAACACAATATTAAAAGAATGTTTTTTATAATTATGTCAGAAAATTTTAACAACTTTTAAAATAGGAAATAAAGATGAGATTGTGGAAGAACTAGTATCTTGTTACCCTGTTGTTGTTGTTGTTGTTGTTGTTATGTGCCATCGAGTCGGCCCCGACTCATGGCGACCCCTCCTTGGGTTTCCGAGGCAGTATCACTACAGAAGCAGGATTGCCCAACCTTCCTTCCGAGGAGTGGCTGATGGGTTTGAACCGCCAGCCATCTGGTGAGCAGTCAAGTGCCTTAGCCACTATGCTAGCAGAGCTCCCTGTTACCCTGTTAGTGAGTTTAAATTAGCACATCCACTTTAGAAAAAGAAAAAGAAAGATTCCCATAATCTAGTAGGATGAGATGAGCCTAAGATCTAGAAAATATCTTCTGTAGTAGTCACCCTAAAGAAGCATGTGTACACAGAGACATGTACCGAATGGTCATGGCAGCACTATTTGTCTTAACCAAAAATAGAAAACAAACGTATAGTCCATAAAGAATATAATATATAAATAAATGTTGTTGTTGTTATGTACCGTCAGGTCGTCTCTGACTCATAGAGACCCCTCCTTGTGTTTCTGAGGCAATATCTCTAGTGAAGTAGATTGCCCCATCTTCCTTCTGAGGAGTGACTGGTAGGTTAGAACTGCCAACCTTCTGGTTAGCAGTCAAATGCCTTAGTCACTAATTCTCTACAGCATTAAGAATGAATAAATGACAGTTGTACACAATATCATGTATGAATTGCAGGAATAAAATGTAAGCGGCATAAAAAAATTAAAAAAAAAAAAACTGTATAGACTTGATGCCATGTATGTAAAGTTCAAAAACAAACAAACAAAAAATAATGTATTAGTAAGGATGAAAATGCAGGGAGCTGGAGTTGTAATATTTAAACTATTTGGCTGCTAACCAAAAGGTTGGCAGTTTGATCCCACCGACAACTAAAGATTTACAGCTTTGGAAACCCTCTGTTCTAAAGGGTTACTAACATTTGGAATTGACTTGATGGCAGTGAGTTTGTTATTGATTTTAAGGGGAAAAACAATGTTAAAATAATTACAAATAAAAGCAAGGAAGTAAACATAAAATTCAGGAGAGAACTTATCTCTATGAAGGAAGTGAGTGGAATGGGGTACATTGATGGAAGGGATTTCAAAGTTATGGAAATATTTTATTTCTAAAACAAGATGGTTGGTAAGTGAGTATTCATAATATTATTAGATTAAATGTTTAAACATATTTTATAAGCATACATATTCAAATGAATAGTATTTTGATTTTTTGATGTTTAATTAATATCTCTTATACCTCAGGAAAATTCAATCAAATATTTACAAAAAATATTTGTGTTTTCAGATTATAAAATTGTAATGAGATATATCATTTGTATTTGGAACATTTCAGTCACATTGTGTGATTATTTTTTGACATATGAATTGAAACTATGATGATACACTTAACTGATAATATTACAAGAGAAAATTATTCTTAAATATTGATTGTGCATATAATCAGGATGTGCTTGAAGACCGTGCTTGCTATATCATAGGTGTGCCATCATCAGGAGCAAAGAATGAGATTTCTCCAAGCATTTTTGTTTTTCAGAAATAAAGGAAGGAAAGAAGGGAGGAAGAAAGGGAGGAAGAATATTGTGAATAAGAGCTGACTGAGTTAATGCTGTGATCTCAGCCGGAGCTGACAA
>NW_006921674.1:11985-17017 GCF_000298275.1 Orycteropus afer afer | reverse complement strand
TGCCTTTGGCCACCAAACAGGAATTTATGATAAGGATTTTGCATGTATAACTTCTATGTCATATAAATATATTTATTGTCTCTTTATTTCCAGGAATGTGCATATTTTGTTGTTATTCTCTATTTATATATCTATGTGTAAGCATATTTGCTTTTGAGTGAATCAGGGCTTATATAATCATATTTAAAATTTTTTGAACTTTTTTTCTTCTTTAACTTGCTGACTCATTATTACTACAAAATTAAACTCTAAATTTTTTAGTATGTTTCACAACATAGGTAATATTGGTAAAATTATCCTGGCTTCAATATTGAATAATCAGAATATGAATGACATTTGCAAGTCATTTATAAAAAAAATTCTACATTAAGAAAGCTTTTTATAGAAATTTTTTATATATACACACATATATATATATTTAACACCTCTAAAAGAAACAAATGACTAGAATTCATTTTTGAATTATAATCAGCACAAAGCTTACAGGTATATTCATTATTAAAAATAAGAGATAAAAGAGAAATAATTAGAACTCTTTAAATTCAAAACAAAACAAAAAACAGCCTGCATACTTTCATGTCTAAAAATGGTGCATGGGAAGCTGTCTACTTAAAACAGCTCAAAATTCTGACTAAATGGGGCCTTATATCATATTTTTTAAAAAGCTAAACATGTTTTGCACAAATATATTGATACTGACTTTATGCATTAATCCTTATAAATGTATGTTTGTGTAGAAACACATAGCCAACTTTCTGCTGTTTAATAGCATGTCTACTGCAGCTTTCAACATGGACTTTTGCTTCCCTTGTTCAGTAATCTCACAAGCGTATACATTGCCTCTGGCTCAGTTCCGAACTGAGTTATCTAAAAGTACCTCAGTGTATATTATTGTGGTAAAGAATATTAGTACCTTCAACTTTACATACAGCTATGTACTGGGCTTCCTTCTTTAATACATCATCATGTCACTGATAATATGCCAGGACAAAACTCTACCATTTCTCAAATGCACAAGAATTGCCACATGTATACAACACAGAACAAAAATAAATTATACAATGACTTGGAAATTAATAGAAAATAAATAGACCTTAGTCTCCAGTGTCCTGTGAGTTTTCATAATGCATTGAAGAAATGTTTCCTGCAATGTTTTCAATAATACGATTCCTTCTCAATTCTCTCCTTTTCTTTTTCTTTTTTTTTTTTTTCAGTCCTACTGGTGGTGACGTTCACTTTTCTCTTTCATTGTTTTTGTAATTATTATGTTCTGTCTTACTGGTAACCAAAAGGTTGAAGGTTTGAGTCCACCCAGAAGTGCCTAGACAGGCTTGATGATCTACTGATAAATCATCCATTGAGGACCACATAGAGCACAGTTTTATTTGAAGCACATGGGATCTCTGTAATTCAGGACTGACTCCAGCATTACAGGTATTGGTTGCTACTGTCTTATATCAAAAATTGTTTTCAAGCACTTCTATTCATACTAGCGGATGATATCAACTAACGCTTAGTGTATCCTATCTTTGCTTCAGGCTTAAGTATTTTCATAATTAATTCTAGTAAAATCAGTTTTTATCTCTGCCCATTTTTGTAATATATTTATTCTAGATATTTCAAAAAATAAATTAATCTTAATAAATGAGCTAAATTGAAAAATGAAAAAAAAATATTCATGCAAATAATATGATAGATTCAATGTTAATCTTTATCTGATGGCCTAAATCTTTTAGGAATATGTATAGTACTTCCAACCTGAAATTTTCTATTCCAAACAACCTCAAGCTTTTCCTACCTGTCTTAGTTTGTACACTCCTCGTGGGGTAATTATATCAATCAAAGACAGCTGAAAGGAATATATATCTATATTTAGAACCATATCTATATCTATATCTATATCTATATCTATATCTATATCTATATCTATATCTATATCTAATTTTGTCTTTCTATCTTGTCCACTAATGAAGTTGAGCTGATTTTCCCTAACCATACTTGTATTCTTTGGGTGCCAATCTTTTCCATTTCTTCAATATTTGTTTGCTGTGACTGACTACATCACAGATACCCTATGTTTCATACATGTACTGGTGGGGAAAAATATTGCTGACTTCATTGAGCTTCCATCATATAGGTGAAGATAACTAATTGCTTTCAATATGCTGGGTATGAAGACTTTAATAAAAGCAGTAACTCATTTAATTCTGAAATCAACCCTGTGAGTCACATATTATTATCCTCATTTATTTGTCAAATAATTTTTTTATTGCTTGTACTTTATAGGTCATAAATAATGACACACCTGTCATTATTTATCTTACAGTGCAGTGGTATAGATGCATATCTAAAATATACACCAATATATGTGGAATTAACTTAGAGAAAGTTTTTGCAAAGAAGTTGTGATTGAGCTAATAACTGAATAAAAAATAGAAGTTAAGCAGAAAAGTAGAACGTATGCTAACCATTCATCATGTATGTGTGAAGATACTATTTCTCTAATATCCAGAGGAAACTATACCATTTCATGTTCTGTATATTTTTTAAACTTTTCAAATTAAAGTAGGATAAAAGGGTGGGATAGTATCAAGTCTTGTCTGAAATGAAGTCTTATTTAGTTAATAAATGATGCATAGTATGGGTGACTTAGAATCATGTTTATTGTTATAAAAAAATATTTGGTTTGGGAATATATGGCCAACTTGAGCATTTGTTTCAGCTGAAATCTTTTGTTTCAGAAGAAATTTGGCTTTCATATTTGTACTTGAATTTCAAAATTGATTTCCAATTGTAGTGAAGTAAACATTTGGTTGGTGGCAGTCAGGATAGCCAAATGCTTTCTGCACATGTTTATAGAGTCCTGGGGACTCTCCTGAGGTCCAAGGACTTTTATTGTATTTTCATTTGTTTTTTTGGTGAAAGTATTTGTCACATAGCTGAGCAATTAAATTCACCCAAACTTTCCTTTAAAGGAAAAAAAAAAAATCTACTGAAACTCACCAAATGTCAAACAGGCCCCAGAAATCTTAGTAAGGAACATAAGGAACATGCATGTCTTGGATTTTCAAACCTTTAAGAAATAGAAAAATACAAAGATATGGAGCAGAGGATAACTACGTTATATAATTTCTTCATGTATTTAGCATAAAACTGCAAAAGTTTTCAAAGGTTCCCAAAACAAACCCCACCATTGTCTGTCAGTTTATAATATTATGGTGGCTTGCATATTACTATGATACTGAAGTAGTGACTTACTTGTTGCTTGTTTGATACAGTAATGGGTCAATGGAGGCAAGAGAAATCCTCAGTGAGATGGACTGACACAATGGCAGCAATAATGGACTCGAACATACTAATGACAATGAAATGGTGTAGAACTGGAATTTTTTTTTTCTGTTATACTAAGGTCATTATGAGTTAGAGCTAATGTGATGGCAACTAGTGACAACAACAACAACAAACAAAGTATACCTTAGAGATATGAATCAAGCATGGAGAACTGGGGATTAATAGTTATTCAAGTTAATAGTAGAATAGCTGTGTTTAATGCTTCCTTGTTTCTCCAACTATTTATTTATTTATTTTAATATGAGATACAAATGCTGTCAGTTTATTGATGGGAAATGGAGAGTAAAATTTGAAGGATTGTAGGAAATTTCAGATTGTCCCCAAAATCAGTTCTAAACTTTTTCCTTAACATATGATTGGCCAGCTAGACACTATATTTCCTAGCCTCTCTTGTGCCTAAGTGGTTAAGTGATCATCAGCGGAAAATGAAAAGAAATGATAAAACTTCTACCTTATCAAGTGGAAGACTAATTTTATAGAAAATTATTTGTTTTGGATTTTCTAACTTTCTTTTCCCTTCTCATGAGCTGAAACATGGATGCAAAATGAAACCAGCATCAGAGATGAAGTACAATGCAATAGACAAAAATGTTAGATTATAATGGATCATCACATGACAAAAAGTCATCTTCCTCAGTTATCTATTGCATTTTGGAACTCTTTATTATATAACAGTATAGTACTCAGCTTAACTAATAAAAGTCATATGGACCAGGTTGCCAAGTTCATCATTTTGGAATGTTGGAAGTTGTCTCATATATTTATAATGAAGACTATTAAAACATAATGGTATGAGAAAGGGTGGTACGAGAGGTTTCCAACAGGGAGACAAACCTGTCTGTCAGTTTGTCTTACCCTGGTGATGTGTTGATGTGAGTTTTGAGGCTGAGCCACTGGTGTTTCAAACCTAGCGGGATGCACATGGTGCACAGGTATCAGCCCCGCTTAAAGAATGAGACAGACTAGGAAGAAGGAAGAGGCCATCCAAGACTCAAAGAATTGGCCAGGGAAAACCTTAGGAATAGCAAAGAAACACTGTTTGATAAATTACCACGCAATTTTGTGAATAGTACAGTTAGGTCAGAAGGCTCTCAAAATAGGACTGGGAAAGAGCTGCATCACCTGAGTAAACTGAGCCTTACTCATATGGATATGGTAAAGCTTACAAGACCTCCATTTGCTGATGTGGCACCACTCAAATTGAAGAGAAACAGCTGCAGACATCCATTAATCATCAGAACATGAAATGTACAAAGTATGAATCTAGGAAAATTGGAAGTTGTCAAAAATGAAATGGAATGCATAAAGATTAATATCCTCGGCATTAGTGAGCCGAAATGGACTGGTTTTCACCACTTTGAATCAGACAACCATGTGATTTACTATGCCGGGAATGATAGTTTGAAGGAGAATGATGTGGCATTCATCATCACAAAGGATGTTTCAAGATCTGTCCTGAAGTACAATGCTGTCAGTAATAAGATAGTATGCATACATCTACAAGGAAGATCCATTAATACGAATATTATTCAAATTTATGCACCAACCACCAAAGCCAAACATGAGGAAATTGAAGAATTTTATCAACTTCTACAGTCTGAAATTGACCAAACATGCAATCAGGATGTGTTAATTATCACTGGTGACTGGAATGCAAAAGTTGGAAACCAAGAAGAATCAC
>NW_006921674.1:0-9654 GCF_000298275.1 Orycteropus afer afer | reverse complement strand
GAAATGTTCCTTGGAAGTGAGAATGGCCAGACTTCATCTCACCTATTTGGTCATGTTGTCAGAAGGGACTATTCCCTGGAGAAGGATGCCGTGCTTGGTAGGGTGGAGGGTCTTCCACCAGATGGATTAACACGGTGACTGCGATGATGGGCTCAAGTATAGCAGGGATCATGGAGCTAGTGTGGGATTGGGCAGTGTTTTGTTCTGCTGTGCATGCAGTCTCTATGAGTGGGAAATGACTCAATGGCACCTAACAGCAACAACATTAAAACATAAGAGTAAAACAAATAAACAAAACAAAACAAAACAAAAAACCAAGAAACTCAATTAGAAAATCAGCAAAAGGCATGAATAGACGTTTCACTGTCAAGTATGTATGGATTCAAAATAAGAACATGAAAAGTGGAAATGTCAGAATGACTAAAATAAAAAATGAAATAGTGACAATACCAAATGTTTTGAATGATGTAGAGAAATTTGATTATTCATATATTGCTGATGGAGATGGAAAATAGTATATCACTCTGGAAAACAGTTTGGTAGTCTCTAAAAAGCTAAAAACTTTGTTGTTGTTATGTGCTGTCGAGTCAGACCCTACTCATAGCCACCCCTCCTTGAGTTTCCAAGGAGATATCACTATGGAAGTAGATTTTCTAAACTTCTTTGCAAGGAATGGCTGGTGGGTTTGAACCACCAGTCTTCTGGTTAACAGTCAAGTGCCTTAAGCACTAAGCTACTGGAACTCCTAAAACTAACGTGCATATACCGTACGACACAACAATTGTCTTGTGTATTTATCTCAGAAAATAAAAACATGTTAATAAAAAACCTATTCTTTAATGTTCATAGTATTGTTGTTAGGGACAATCAAGTCAATTCTTCCTCATGGTAATTCTACATACAAAAGAACAGAATAGTGCCCAGTCCTGTGTCATCTTCACAACCTTGCTCTGTTACAGTCCATTGTTACAGCCACTATGGCAATCCATTTCATTGATGGCCTTCTTCTATTTCACTCACCCTCTATTTCACCAAGCCTAATGTCTTTTGAGCTCTCTTGATACAAGTTCCAAGTCTCACCATTCTTGCTTCAAGAAGCATCCTAGCTGTACTTCTTTCAAGATAAAATTATTTGTTCTTCTGGCAATCCATGGCATATTCAATATTCTTTGCTAACACCATAATTCAATTGCATTAATTCCTCTTTGGTCTTCCATATTCACTGTCCAGCTTTCACATGAATATGAGGGGACTGAAAATACCATGGCTTGGGTCAGATGCAGCTTATTCTTCAAGGTGACATCTTTGCTCTTTAACACTTTATTGAGTTCTTTTGTAGCAGTTTTGCCCAAAACAATAAATACATCATTTGATGTTTTGACTACATGGGCATTAATTGCAGAGCCAAGTAAAATGAAATCTTGGATATATATGAAAAGTTGAGATATCAGAATAAATAAAATACAAAAGAAGATAGTGACAATGCCAGAAGGTGTAGAGGATGTAAAGAAACTTGATCATTCATACATTGCTGGTAGAAATGGAAAGTAGTACACCACTCTGGAAAATAGTTTGGTAGTCTCTACAAAACTAAACATGCATGCACCTTACAACAATTGTTCTCCTGGGTTTTTGTCCCAGAAAATAAAAAATGTATGTTTACACAAAACCTAGATCTGAATGTTCTTAATAGTTTTACTTACAAATCCAGAGACTAGAAACAACTCAAATATCCATCCAACATATGAATGGTTAAAAAGTCTGTGATGCATCAGCTATATAAAGCAACAAACTGTTGTCATATAGAACAACTTGGATGAATCTCCAGGGAGTTGTACTAAATGGAAAAAAAAAAAAAAAGACAATGAAGTCCATACTGCATAGTTCCATTTGTAAAACATTCTTCCAATGATGAAATAATTTAAAGAGAGAATAAGCTGTTGGTTGCTGGAATCAGAGCAATGGATTTGGAGAGTTGAGGGCATGGCTCCACGAGGGTGATGAGAGCATCTCTGTGGTATGGAACTGTTCTGTTTCCTGACTGTATCAATACCATTACCTTGGTTGTTGCATTTTACTATAGATTCATAAGATGTTACCAGTAGGGAAATTAAATAAGAGGTAGAAGAGATTATCTCCAAATTATTCCTTACAAGTAAATATGACTCTATAATAATCTTAAAATTAAAAAAAAATAGTTAAAAGCAAACCAAAAAATAATATACGTTATAAGATGTAGTGTCAAGGATTATTTTTCCTTTTATAACTTTGAGGAAAACAAATTCAGAAAGTTTATGTAACTTTATGATGCCATACAGATAAGATATTTCAGAATTGGGACTAAAATACAGGTTTTCTGAGATGTGTTCCAGCATTCTTTTCACTCAGCCATTCCTATGACAACTCTGGCTTCCTGTGGTTAAAAATCTAAAACTAAGGGGGGGATTAGGAGGCCCTTGAATGGCCTACCTACAAGTCTTTCTTTCCAATCCTCTCCCTCAGATAAGGTCTCCTCCTTATCAAATGAACCACGTACAGTTCCTGGTGATCCCTTAGTATCAGATTTCAGTTTCAGGACAGTGGGAGGAATGATTCAGATAAGCCAATCACCCCCTCCTGTAGGAGTCAGGGGCTATTTCACCCTTTTGTTACTTCTCATAGCCCAAAGTTGTTAATAAAGATTCTGAGTGCAAACCTCACACCACGTGTGTTCTGACCTATACTCCGACACAGATGCACTCATCACTGAGATGAAAAGGAAGTGATTAAAACATTTCCCAAGTATCAAGTGAAAGCTCTCCTTTTCTACTTATTATTTTTATTGTTAGTTGCCTTTGAGTCAATACCAACTCATGGAGACCTTATGTAGAACAGAATGAAATGTTTTCTCATGGTGAACCATCTTCATTATCTTTGTTATGTTGGAGTCCATTATAGTAGCTACTATACTATCAGCCAATCTCATTGAGGGTTTTCCTTCATTTCACTGATGCTCTACCAAAGATGATGTTCTTTTCTAGTGAATAGACTTTACTGATGACAAGCCCAAAATAAGCAAGCCACAACTTCACCATCCTCATTTCTAAGGAGCCTTCTGGTTGCACCTCTTCTAAGACTGATTTTTGTTGTTGTTGTTCTGGCAGTTCATAGTATGTTTGCTGTGATTTGTCAACACCACAGTTCCGTGCTTGAATTATTTGTCTGTCTTTTCTCCTTGTCCAGCTTTCTCATGCATATGAGGCGATCATATGATGATATGATGGTAAGATATGGAAAAAATATTATCATTTCAAGAAACACATTAAAAAAATAGCTTTGGATAATTCCTTTGGGGATGAGAGGGAATCAAGATTTAGACAAATATCGAAAATACTATAAGGCAAAAAGAGTTCTAAAGAAGTCACTGTTAAGTGTTGGGTTACTAAGAGGAAAGTTAGTGATTTGAACTCAGCAGCCTTTCTGCAGAAGAAAAGACATGGCAATCTACTCATATTGAAATTACAGCCTAGGAAATTCTATGGGGAAGTTCTATAGGGTCACTATGAGTCAGAATTGACTAGACAGCACCCAACAGCAACAATAACAATGACAATATAGGGTAAAAAATTTTGAGGTTGTAACTACAATCACATTATTTTATGAAAAAAAGTGAAATTACAATTAAAAACAGTTCAATAATACTATTTCATAAATTGCATTGGTCTCCTAAATGTATTTTTATAGTGCATAGTTTCTCCTATATTATCTGATTTATAAAGTAAAAGAAGACCACCTATGAATGTCTTGACAAAAATAATAATACTTTTTTTTTCATTTTAAAACTAGATGAGTACTAGGTAAATTGAGTGGAAGTATTACAAAAAAATAGTCTATACTACCTGACAATGGCAGATCTGTTAGTCATATGGTGTCTGGATTTTTCAAATAACACTGAGAGAAATTCAATAGATTGAAAATAATTTTGATATTCTGGGTAAAATATAGTTGAATTTCACCATTTTATGCAAATAGAGAATGTGATAATAAATGATAAGTAGATTAGTTTATGCTTATGAAGCAGGAATTATAAACTGATTTGAAGGAACAGGAAAAAAAAAAAAAAACATATAATGTGTAAAGGCTTAAATTATGTCCACTTAAAGTTTGAGGTTTTTGAACAGCAGAAATTACTCAAAATTTGCTTTTAAAATAAATTTAACATGCAGATGTCACAACCTTGCTTGTAAAAGTCTTGAAACACTTACTGATGAAGGTCAAAGACGGCAGCCTCCAGTATGGATTACACCTCACCATCATCAAGATAAGTGGAGAAAAGATTGAAATTGTCAAAGAATTTCATTTTAATTGGATCTACAATCAGCCACCTGTGGAAGCAACAGTCAACAAATAAAATGACATTTTACATTGGACAATATGCAACAAAAAGACCTCTTTAAAGAATTTAAGAGCAAAGCTGTCACTTTGAAGACTAAGGTGCACCTATTTTCAGTTGTCACAGATGCTTGTGAAAGCTGGACAGTGAATAAAGAAGATTGCAGAAGATTTGAGTTACTTAAATTATAGTGTTAGTGGAGAATACTGAATATTCCATGGACTTCCAAAAGAAAAGAGCATCTGTCCTGAAAGAAGTATAGCCAGAATGCTCCTTAGGAATGAGACTGGCCAGACTTCATCTCTAATACTTTGGTCATGTTGCCAGATATCCCTGGAGAAGGAGATCATGCTCAGTAAAGCTGCGGCTCAGTGGAGTTGAGGGTCAACCTCAATGAGATGAATTAGCACAGTGGCTGCAACAATGAGGTCCAGCATAGCAACAATTGTCAGGATGGTGCAGAACCAGACATTGCTTCATTCTGTTGTACTTAGGGTCAAAATTGACTTGATAGCATCTAATAACAACAACACTAACAATGGACAGTTTTCTTGGTGGAAATGTTCAGTGGTATTTAACACTAAAATTTACTCAGGAAAATTGTTCCATTTTTGGAGGGGTGGGTAATGATATTCTGAACTCTGAAATCAATACATGCAATTTTTTTTTTTTTCTGCCCACCATGAGACAAGATTTTGGTTATTAACTTTTTTATTTCTTGACTTCTTTTTCTCTTATTAAAACCAGAAGAATGACTGGAAAATCGCAAGGAGATATTTATAGGTAATCATAGTTTTTAGTTTAATGATAAATGTTTCACTACTTATCAAAATAAATGAGTTTGCAATCATCATTCTCTTTGAGCACATTCTTCTGTAGTAAATATTAACTTTGTCTCTGTCATTCTTCTAATGTGTTTGCATACAGTTTTAACACTGGACGCAGTCTGCATTCAGCTACTCAAAGCTTTTTTTCTTTGAGCAGTAAAGTGCAAAAAATAACATAAACTCAGGTTTTCATAAACTATAGAAGCTTAAATGATTCACGTTTCAGAAAAATAAAGGAAACTTATCTATAGGCACAAAACACTCTGGTAGTGTGCAACCTGAATTGAATATAAATCTTTAAAAATCTATCTAAGTCTCAAACATTTCAGAGCAGATGTCTTCAAGTTGGGATACATCTTGAAAACATCTGTTCTGAATGTTTAAGATAGTTCTGACCTATTTTTTGCTTAGCTGGCCAATATACTGAAATGATATGGAATTTCTCAGGTTTAGTTGAATTAGGAAATGAATTCTGTGAACTCCTGAGGTCTTCACAAGCAGTATCAAGGACATTTAGTTGCTATATTTCTGGGTCAATAAGTGAGTTTTATAGTTCAGTGGCCACATGGTCACTTGTACAAGCAGGTCAAAATGACTATATATAGAATCTTATCCTCAGGCATACAAATTCTGGTATATTTGTAGTCAGAAAATATTAAAGGAATAAAAAATAAAAGAAAGAGAAATATTTCTTTCTTTGGTATATTGTTGGCAGTCAATTGCTGCCAACATATGCTTAAAAATTGCCTAGCAGTTGGACCACCTTTCTCAGAGTTACCATATTAGAAATAATACTTTAAAAATAAAAATAGTATTTTAGCCCAAGAATTCCTCTCAATGACAAATTGTCAATTTAGTATCCACCTTTTGTGATATTGAATTTACTTTAATGATTCAATTTGCATTACTTAATTCGTACCTTGACTTTATTCTTGGCCAAGATCAATTGTATTTTATATTTAAATTAATATAAATATTAATCTTGATCCACTCTATGGGCTTAAAACACAACTTTTGTTGAAATAAAAGGTCAGTTTATGTGATGATAGCAACACAAGTTTGACAATGTCTTGTTGATTTTTAAAAACATGATTACCAAGGTAACAGAGAATAAATGTTGTGTCTAAATAATTGCTCCTTCTTGCATATTGGTCAGATGATTAGTTGGTCAAACATGTCCCTGAATAAATACCGTGTTTCCCAGCCTTCCTTATAGATTGTGACTCAATAGAAATTTCTGGAAATGTTTCCTTAAGGGAGAATTTAAGAGATGACTGGAGCCACTTTAACAGCCGTGGCTTCTCTAAAATAGCCAAATTGTAAGAACTCTTGCCCACAGCAAAATCTAGACCTAATCATGTCTAATGAAAATAAATTGGGGGTAGATTTAAAATATGGAAAACATAGCTTTAACTCTAAGGGAAAGCTGTGCTACTCAAAATACATTAAGGTTGTTTTAAAATATCTTTATTGAATTTATCTATCTTGGGGCAATCTACTTCCTTAATGATACTGCCTCGGAAACCCAAGGAGGGGTCACTATGAGTCGGATCTGACTCGAGGGCACATAACAATAACAAAAACATGGTTAGTATTTTAGTATTTATGCTAACCTATTTTAAAATGAAATAGTGGCAGCAAAGAATAAAACGTAGTTCTTTAAAGAATGTTTCATTTTCTCTGAGGAATTAACATGTATATGGCACAGCTTTCATAGATTAAGATATAAATTCTCCTAAATTGTACATGTCGGAAGGAAGGTTGGGCAATCTACTTCAGTAGTGATATTGCCTCAGAAACCGAAGGAGGGGTCTCTCTGAGTTGGGTCTGACGCAATGGCACATAACAACAACAACAACAAATTATACATGTAAGTATAAATACTATATATAACTGACAGTGGTCTCAAAATCTTCTTATTCTTTCTCAATATATAAATGATTTTATTGCATGCACATTTAAAAATGAAAATGCCTTTTCTCAATCTTAATGACTCTATATTATTTATTTATTTTTTCTATTTGAGTAGTTCTCCTGTATAATGTTATTTTGTTACTTTCAGTTGGATAAATTGTGTTTATACCTCATTTCCACTTTAAGATGATGACTGATCTGTTGGTTATATTAGTTGCTTGTAAAAAAATGTAATGTTAGTTTGATGGCACATAAATTCTAAGTATAATTCTGCCTTTGTAGTTTGTTTTTTTTGGTGGAATATATTCATTTAATAATTTACAGAGCATTTATGATTTTACATGCTAGTTATTAAAGAGAATGGTAGGTTTTGAAATGAGCAATGTGCTTAAAACTATTAATATGTTGTTTCATGTTTTTTGCTCAATTTATAAATAATGTATCTAAATAGCACTAAACAGATTTTCTGTAACAAGTGTCATAAATACACAACTTTCCTAGTCTATTAAGGAAATCAAATTATGTCTCATCCCTACTTCAGTCAGTCATAACTTGATACTCCATCAGGATTAATGACCTATGTCACTAAATCAGTTGTTTTAGACTCTTAACAACAAGAAGTAGTCATGGTTTATATAAACAAATATTTGTCAAGTAAGATTTGCTTTATTGCATAAAATCAACAATATCCTTTTAAAACTTTAGTTTTTCAAAACTTTCAGTTCAAAAATAATAGCGTATTATATAGAATGGTACGGGAGCTCTGGTAGCATAGTGGCTAAGGCACTTGACTGCTAACCAGAAGACTGGCGGTTCAAACCCACCAGCCACTCCCCGGAAGGAAGATGGGGCAATCTACTTCCGTAGTGATACTGCCTCGGAAACCCAAGGAGGGGTCGCTATGAGTCGGGTCTGACTTGACGGCACATAACAACAACAACAACATAGAATGGTAGCTCAATTATATTATCTTTTCGTAAGAACAATATATTAGAACATATCTACTTGACTGAGATTTAATGTTTCAGGTATATGGATTCTAGGAGAGTTGTGTATTACATGTTCTTCATAGTTTTTAAGTATATTTTTCATGCAAAGCAAAATCTTGTATGCATTCAAACTTAAAACCAAGAGTTCTCTCCCCTTTCTAGTATCTCTAGGATTCAGGAACGAATATTCCCTTTCCCCACACCTGATGCTCTTTTCAGACAATTAATCCAAACCCATTGCCATCAAGTTGAATCTGACTAATAGTACCCTATAGGACAGAGTAGAGCTGTCACATAGGATATTCAAGGCTATAATCTTTACAGGACCAAAAAACACATCTCTCTCCCACAAAGCAACTGCTTGGCTTGAAATGCTGACCTTTCAGTTAGCACATGAACTTTTTTTTTTATTTTTTTAATAAAACTTTTTATTGTGATTTGGGAGAAAGTTTCAAAGAAAATTAGTTTTCCATTCAACAGGCCATACATGTTTTGTTTCCTGACACTAACTTTAATCCTCACAATATAATAGCTCTTTTCCCACTTCTTCCCTGTGGTTTACCTTGTCCCTCTGTTCTTTCCTATGCATTCCTGCTCTCTGAACTATCTCCCTGTGCAAATGCTGCCCTTCTGATCTCCCATGGTTGATTGTTCTAAGGAGTGCACCTACTTGACATAATTGTTCACCACATTGTCCTATCTTTTGTTTGGCTGAAAGTTAAACTATGGGAGTGAGCTTAATTTTAGGTCTGATTGGTGACTAGCGGTATAATCACAGGGGTTTCTCCAGTCTTCATCAGACCAGTAAGCCCAGTCTTTTTTAATGATTTTCAGTTTTGTTCCACATTTTTATCCCACTTTATCCAAGATCTCCAAATATGGTCCCTTTACCAGTGGTTGGCGGTGGTAGCCAGTACCATCTAGTTTCTGGTCCTAGGATCAGGTCACGTAAACAAAATTTCTCATGATCCACTAACCCCTTGGACTAATTTTTTCCTTGTTCTTTTTCCCTCCACTTTTCTTTGCTCCAGAGAAGGAGAGATCAAGTCCCTACTCACTAAAGTAGGATGTAGAACATGTTTTTTGTGTACTATGTTGGTTTTGGTATGTTATGCTAATTGAGCTTGATGTCCCCTATGATCCTCAGTTTGCAGGCCCGGTGACTCACTCACTCAAGATGTTTAGTTGTGGCTAAGGAGTTATCATAACTTTATCCCCTATACCCTGTAACCAAACCAAAACAAAACAAAACAAAAAAGAAAACCTGTTATCTCCACTATATATATGGACATTTGTATAGCACACATAAATATGTAGATATATATACCATCTGGAAACCTATATAAATATATATTTATCTTCACCTACCCATATCTGATCATCTTGCTTGCCTACCTATGTGTCCACTCACAAATTAATATCTGACATTACTGATAACACCATATTGTATATGTAATAATATTTACTTTCATTGTGCACCTCTCTGTATCTTCCCTTTTGTTAGTGCTATTGTGTGGTCACCCTCCACCAAAATCTGTACCTGTCTCTTACA
>NW_006921673.1:11442951-11443782 GCF_000298275.1 Orycteropus afer afer | reverse complement strand
AGCCAGTCCTTGGGAGGAAGGTTAGGCAATCTACTTCCATAGTGATACCGCCTTGGACCCAAAGAGGGGTCTCAATGAGTTGGGACCAAATGGATGGCACATTAAAACAACAACAATATGTGGCATAAGTAGACTATCAAGCATAACTCAAAATGCACAAACAGCAGAAGAGAAACCAGATGATTGGGACCTTCTAAAAATTACATTTTTAGGTACTTCCAAAGACTTCTCCAACAGAGTCAAAACAGAAGCTACAGATTGGGGAAAAGTATTTGGTAATGACATATCTGACAAGGGACTTATCTTTAGAATTTGTAGAAAATTCCAGCACCTCAATAACAAAAAGACAAACATTCTAATTAAAAAAATGGGCAGAAGACATGAATAGACACTTCACCTAGGAGGATATTCAAGCGGCCAACAAACATGAAGAAATACTCACGATCATTAGCTATTAGAGAGATGCAAATCAAAACAACAATGAGATACCATCTTTCTCCAGCACTAGTAGCAAATTTCAACAAGACAGAGAATAACAAATGCTGGCGAGGATGTGGAGAGATTGGTATGCTCATAACACTGCTGGTGGGACTGTAAAATGGTACGACCATTGTGGAAAGCAGTATGGTGATTCCTTCAAAAGTTGGAACTAGAAATACCATTTGACCCAGCTTTTCATTACTAGGTATATATCCTAAAGAAGTGAGAGCCATGACAAGAACAGACATATGCACACCCATATTCATTGCAGCACTATTTAGAATAGCCAAAGAATGGAAGCAACCTAGGTGTCCATCAACTGAGGAATGGATAACCAAACTATGGTACATA
>NW_006921673.1:11442282-11442827 GCF_000298275.1 Orycteropus afer afer | reverse complement strand
AGTACAAGGGGCAAGGTTGTAGTCACTGCTTGGCCACAGCCAGCTACCCAGTGGGACCGAGTAGTTGAACTTGTGGGCTCAGGACCACAGTCACAGAGGAAATGAAGCTCATTTGGCATAACATACTACACAAAACATTGTTCCACCTCCTACTTTGGCAAGTAGCAACTGAGATGTTAAAAGCTTGCAAGCTGCCATCTAGATGCAACAATGGGTCTCTCTTCATCCAGAGCAAAGAAAAATGAAGAAAACCAAAAATTCACACAAACAATGAGTCCTAGTGACTGGTACACCATCTGATCTGCAGCCTATAAGACTATGAGACCAGAAGAACTAGATGGTGCCTGGCTACTACTGTCAACCACTTGGAAGGGGATCTATGTAGGAGATTCTGCTTAGAGAGGGATAGCAATGTGGAACAAAACTAAAAATCATTTGGAGAAAAAAAAGAGGGGATTGCTGGTCCGGTAGGGCCTGGTGGAACCACTGAGACTATTGCCCCTAGCTGCCCTTTAGGTCTGGACTTGAACCCATGCCCGTGGCTT
>NW_006921673.1:11439411-11440901 GCF_000298275.1 Orycteropus afer afer | reverse complement strand
TCCCACATCATCCTCCCAATCTTGGCTATTCTTGAGCCCATGTTACAGCCAGTGTGTCAATCCATCTTCTTGAGGGTCTTCCTCTTTTTCACTGACCCTCTGCTTTACCAAGCATGATATCCTTCATGACAAATGGTCCTTCTTGACAAATTTTCTCTGCTATAATTTCTTAATTTTCCTGAAATTGCTGTTCTATCTAAATTAAGAAATTGTGACAGAGAAAAAATAATAAAGTAAGAGATCTTTCTTTCTTTTTTAATAGTCTATCTCTAACTGTATGAATATCTAGAATATAAAGAAGACTTTAAGAAACAGCATGATGTAGTGGAAAAAGCATTAGAAATTAAGAGACTAGGAATATTCTCTTACTTTGCAATAATCAACTTTTTGACCCTGAAAGTAACTTACATCATTCATTTGTTAAATAAAGAGTATGAAATTTTTATATTTAAAGTATCTTCAATCTATATTAAAAAAAATAATGAATCTCGCAAAATCAAATTTCTGCTTTATCTTCATCAGGGTTCAATGACATTTTATTGAAAATAAAATGGATCCATAAGTAATCTCAAATCTTCGCAGCAAGCAGTCAGCACTGATCCTCTCTCTGTTAAAAGATTTATGTTTGCAAACCATCTGTTGGTTAGTAGTTACTTTATCCTGTGGTAATTGAGCTAGTTTATTAAACTCTTGTAGAATGTTACTTTTTCCTATTATGCAAACTCTCATAAAAAAGCTTAACTACAGCTAATTTGACACAATGAAATGTTAAATATCCTTTTATCACCATAGGAAGAGGTGTTTTTATCACCACAGGTGGTAAAAGCCAGTCATTGCCAGAAAACCTAAACAATGTTTGCAACTAATCTGTCAGAGCATCCAGTTTAAACTGTCTTAAAATGACGTGAATGGAAGCATATTCATCAAAATAGTAGAATGCCAATCTGCAAGAGAATCTTAGAAAAGGAATTATTTCATAAAACTGTCAAAAGTAAATGACAATTGCTCTTTGGAGCTAATGGAGGATAACAAACGAAAGAAATTAATTACTATGACTTCCATCATTATAATTAAATGGGATGGGAAAATATTTAAACAATATAACTATTGAAAGAAAATTAATGATTTCAAATGTCTTCAATTTGACTCTACCAAAATTTCCTTGCTAAAATCTGACATTTTAATTTAAATTATATTTGTCACTTCTGATGCCATACCTTTTGTTAGCTATTTAGCATATAGTCAACTCTTGACATGTTCTTATCGAATATTAATAATAAATGTATTAAAATTTTTATCATTTAATCTAAGCCTTGCAGACTTGCCACTATTTTAAAGATAAAGAAAAGCCAACTTTCAGTAGGTATTATTAAGTAACAAATAAGATTCAAACTCAAATCTTTCTCCCAAGTCCATTTTTTATACCACTCTGCCTTACATTTATAAATTTGACTGAACCAGGTCATTATAGGAATATTTGTCACTTTTGT
>NW_006921673.1:11436171-11438136 GCF_000298275.1 Orycteropus afer afer | reverse complement strand
TTTTCAAAAAAATGTGTATTTTTAGCTAATATATCTAGTTTCACCTGCTGTTCCACTTCTGAAGAAGAATGTTTCCCATACTATCTTCAGTATTGGTGACTTTGACTTGTGACAGACATTGACCCATGAGATTGTTTTTGGGATGGGGTACTTCATCAGACAAGCATGGATAATGTAGTGGACTTGACTTCCTTCAGATAGTGCACCATAATGACTAGGTTGATAATGTTATTAAATATGTGTCTATGCATTTATTGACCATTTTTTGTAGTTATTTGTATGACTATAATCTTGATAGTTAATGTATAACTCTCATCTTATAAGTTGAAAATCACATAAAATATTATGTCCTATGCACTTAACCACAATTCTTCTGTTACATTATCTTTCTATGGTAGCTTGTGTGTTGCTGTGATACTGGAAGCTATGCCACCAGTATTTTAAGTACCAGCAGGGTCACCCATGGCAGACAGATTTCAACAGAGCTTCTAAAATAAGGAAGGATCTGACATACTATGTCTGAAAAAATTGGACAGTAAAACTCTTTGGAATAACAGAAGAGCATTGTCTAATATAGTGATGGAAGATGACTACCAGCAGGATAAAAAGCAGTCAAAATACTACTAGCAAAGAGGTGCCTCTTAAAAACTCAACATTGTCTACCTTAATAACATGAATGGAATAAAGTTTTCAGGATCTTCATTTGCTGATGTGGCACAATTAAAAACGAGAAGAAATGGCTATAAACATTCATTAGTAATCAGAATGAGGAATGCATGAAGTAAGGATCTAGAAACATTGGAAGTTGTCAAAAATGAAATGAAACACATGAAGATCACTATCCTAGGCATTTGTGAACTGAGATGGACTAGTATTGGCCATTTTGAATTGGACACACTTATGGTCTACTATGCTGGGAATGGCAAATTGAAGAGGAATGGCATCACATTCATCATGAAAAATAACATATCAAGATATATCCTGAAGTACAATGCCATCAGTGATAGGATAATATCCATACACTTACAAGGAAGACTAAAGGAGCACTGGTGGTGTACTGAGTAGGACACGTGGCTGTTAATCAGAAAGGCAATGGTTCAAACCCACTAGCTGCTTCATGGGAGGAAGATGAGGCAATCTACTTATGTAAAGACTCATAGCCTTGAAAACTCCATCGGGGTAGCTATGAGTCAGAATCAATTTGTTGGCAATGAGTTTGGTCACTTTTTTGATGAAGAAACTGAACACTTTTATGTAATATCACAGTCTGAAATTGATCATACATGCAATCAATATGCATTGATAATTACTAGTGATTGGTGTGCAAAGTTGAAATAAGAGAAGGGTCACAAGTTAGGAAACACAGTCTTGGTGAAAGAAATGATACTGGAGATACCCAGGAATAATTTTAAAAAAGAAATGGTTTATTCATAACAAATATCTTATTATCAACAACATAAACAGCAACTACACATGTGGACCTCACTAGATAGAATGCACAGGTATCAAAATACTACATCTTCAGAAAGAGACAATGGAGAAGCTCAATATTATTAGGTAGAAAAAGGCCAGGGTATGAATGTGGTACAGACCGTCAATTGTTCATATGCAAGTTCAAGCTGAAACTTAAGAAAATCCAGAAAAACACATGACAGCCAAAATATGACCTTGAGTATATCTGTGAATTTAGACAACATCTCAAGAATAGATTTGGTGCATTAAACAGTAATAAATGAAGATGAGACAAGTTTGTGGGATGATATCAAGCACATCATACATGAAGAAAGCAAAGGATTCCTCAAAAAGAAAAAAAAAAGTAAAATTTTATAATGAGATATGCAAATACCTGGAGTAAAGAAACCAAAAGGGAAGAGCACATATGATATTTTCCAAGCTAAAAGAACTGAAGGAAAAATGCAAGGCTGATATTGCAATATTGAGGGCTTCTATGGAAAAAAAAAAATA
>NW_006921673.1:11407231-11408586 GCF_000298275.1 Orycteropus afer afer | reverse complement strand
TATCAGACGTTGTTTCTCTGCCATTCATAAAGTTTTCCCTGGTCAATTCTTTGAGAAGTGGATGGCCTCCTCCCTCTTCCTAGTCTGTCTCAGTCTGTAAGCTTTGAAACCTGTGCATCATGTGCAATCCTACTGGGTTTGAGACACCAGTGCCACAGCCTCAATCTCACAGCAATAAGTGCCCACAATAGGACAAATGGACAGACTAATTTGTCTCCCTTGGCTGTTCAAAACCTCTCCACCCTCCCCACCTTCCCTTTACATACATCTCTGCCTCTTTCCCACTGCTTGAGAGGGGCATGGCCTTGGTCCCTGGCTTTACATGGATCCCTGCTTCTCCTTCCTTGCTCTGTCCTGATCAAGTACCCCCAGTGTTTTCTCGGCTTTCCCTGCCTTTCCTGACACTTGGGAGGGCTGTAGCCTGGGTCCCCGACCTTACTTAGATCCCTGCTTCTGCTTCCTCACTCTGTCCTTTTTTTTCTTTTTTTTCACTATCATTCTGTTGAGTTATATTTTCTAGGTTTCATTCTTTTTTATTTATTTTTTTTATTTGTGATATCATATATATCTTCTCCCAGTCTATTATAATGATGTTTCCTCAACTGAATATAAATTTTACTTCTGATATTAGCAATAGGTTTGACAGAAGATATCTCCACAAATTATTTATACATGTTATAAATATATTCATGAATATAGTGGAGCATACAAGGGGAAAAGTTATGAAAACTCTTTCACCATAACCAAAATCTCTGAAAGAGTAAGTCACTGGCCCTGGGAACTCAGGACTGTAGTCTCGAAGGATATCAAGGTCAATTGACACAACATAATCCATAAAGACAATGTTCTACATCTTATTTTGATGAGTAGCAACTGTAATCTTAAAAGCTTTTTGAGCAGCCATATATGGTATAACTATTGGTGTCTCTTCTTCTGGACCAAGGAAGAATGAAGAAATTTAAAAATATATGGAAATAATTACTCCAAAGCACTAATGAACTACATGAACCTTGGTAACGATGACCCTGAGAACAGAAGAACTAGATGATATCCATCTACCACTACTCACAGCTCTAAAGGAATCACACTTGAAAATCATTTTAAGAGAGGAGAAAACAAAATGTATAACAAAACTCAAAATCATAAAAAAAAAAAAAAAGAACAGACTTGTTGGTCATATAGAGACTGGTGGAATCACCAAGACTATCATTCTTACTATCAACATCACAGATGGAACCAAATTCACTCTTGTAGCTCAATTTTCATTCAAATAATAGACAAGTCTACAAGGTAAACAATAATTCTAAGAAGATACACACTCTTTAGGACAATCAACCATTTGAGATTAAAAGAAC
>NW_006921673.1:11404691-11405656 GCF_000298275.1 Orycteropus afer afer | reverse complement strand
TCCTCACAATTAGACCAATGAGCAACATCATGATAAAAAGAGATAAGATTGAAATAATTAAGATTTTCATTTTAATTGGATCCACAATCAACACCCATGGAAACAACAGTCTATAAATCAAATGGCATATTGCAGTGGGCAAATCTGCTGCAAAAATACCCTTTTTAAAATACTAAAGAGCAAAAATGTCACTTTGAGCAGTAGGATACATCTAATCCAAACTGTTCTTTTCAGTCACCGCATAGGCATGTGAAAAAGGGCGATAAATAGAGAAGATCAAAGATTAATTGATGCCTTTGAATTATAGCATTGGCATATAATATTAAATATGCCATGTAATGCCAGAATAAGTAACAAATCTGTCTTGGAAGTAGTATACCAGAATGCTTCTCAGAAGCAAGGATGGTGGGACCTCATGTTATGTACTTTGGACATCTCATCAGGAGGGATCAATTCCTGGAGAAGGACATCATGCTTGGTAAAGTAGAAGGTCAATGAAAATGAGGAAGACCTTTGAGGAGATGGATTGACATAGTGGCTGCAACAATATGCTCAAACACAGCAATAATGGTCAAGATGGCATGGAACTGGGCAGTGTTTCATTCTGTTGTACATAGGTTCATAATGAATCAGAGAGGACTTGATGGTGCTTAACAATAGCAACAACTGAAAAACTTCATGGTATGGATTGAATTATGCCCCCAGTCCATAAATAAATAAATAAAATATGTGTGGAATTTCATGTGTGGCTTAAATGATTAACATGCTCAGCTACAAACAGAAAGGTTAGACGTTCAAGTCCACCCAGAGGTGCTTCAGTCCTGGTGATCTACTTCTGAAAAACAGCCACTGAAACCCTATGAAGCACAGTTCTACTTTGACAAACATGGGGTTACCATGCGTCAGAATCTACTGGACAGCAAGAAGTTTTGCTAGTAACTGTAAGTACAACCCTATTTGGTCTT
>NW_006921673.1:11395083-11404281 GCF_000298275.1 Orycteropus afer afer | reverse complement strand
TTTCCTGTTGTCCCCATGCACTGTCATTTGCTAATTATATCTTCCCATGTTTCTGCTTTTATATCCTTCTTTCCTCAAAGAATTATCACATACCCAGTCCCTTTCTATTACCTACAACATGCTATCATATACCCCTATTCATACAGGTAAATTATTTTAAATCTATCATACAGATAAATTATTATTTTTCTATACCCACAAGTCATGAAGATATCACATTCTCATATCCAATTTTCTTTATTCTTTTACTTCTTCATTTCCAGCACCTTTAGATATTTATATGTTGTCATGGCCCTAAGACCATCTTCTTTCACAATCTCATTCTTTCAAAGCTGGTGTGTCATCAATTCTTACAACATATTCATAGTCCTATAATGTCATACAGATAACATATCATACACAAAACATAAGATTACATATTTTTAAAACTAAATAAAAAGTAATATCTATATAATCCACATTGTTATGGTACAGTCTATATGCATAACACCTAAGTCTAGATATGTGGGAATTAATTAAACATGAAGGCACAGGAATAGAACACTTAAGCAATCCCCCACATCAACACTTTTCACATCTATAACTTCTGTATATGGACTATTCACAATTACTACAGACACTAACGTACTTACCATGCCCAATTTCAACAGAAAATTCTCAAACACATGCTCACACAGTCTGAACAAAGAAAAAACATTTTACTTCCACACATCTCCACACCATCCCTTAGATCAAATACATTGTAATGAAATGAAAAACAAATACAGGTAGTCCCCAGGTTGCTTATGTTTGAATTATATAAACCTGTAATTATCACCCCAAAAGTAACAATTCCTGGATCATTAAATGTACTCGTACCAGAGTTCTATTAAGAACAAAGTAGATTATCTAAATCTGTCAGTTTCTACCTTGAAATTCTAATTCACTCCCCTCAGGCTGAAATCCCTTGTGAAATTGATAAGGCAGGAGAAAAGAAAGTGATATTTGCTGAGCACCAGGATTTGTAGACACAATTCACAGACAAAAAATCAGGGAAGGCAGCTAGTCAGTCAGTGAGTGGCAGGAAGGAATTAGAACCTAAACCCAGTTTCTCTCCTTACTACTGTCTAGTCACACCTTGCTCCACAGTGTCTGAGGTCCAGGCCACACCCCTTGCTTGTAGAAGATTTGTATGTGGTGGTACTTGGGTGGCCAAACTATGAAGCACAGGTCAGCTCCTTGGGCACCTCCTAGAAGCCACTGAAACACAGAAGCAAGCCCACTGGCCTGAGAAGTGTCACTTCACAAACACCAACATCTCTTAAATAACAAACTGGTGCTACTTTCTTTGCAACATACATAAAAACATTATTATTTCTGTACTATTATCATACATTGTAAAGTGGAGGGTCAGTGAAGGAGGGGAAGGTCCTCAAAGGGATGGACAGATACAGTTGCTACAACAATGGGCTCAGGTAGAGCAAGGATTTTGAGGCTGATGCAGGACCAGGCAGTGTTCCGTTCTGTTGTACAAAGATAAGGTCACTATGAGTTGGAGCCAACTTGCTGGCACCTAACAACAATAATATTATTTGTCCTGGTTACCTAGTGCTGCTCTGACAGAAATAAACCCCAAAGGGATGCTTTAATAAGCAGGAGTTTATTATCTTATAGTTTGGAGGCTTTAAATCTGACTTCAAAGTGATGGGCTGTGTGAAAGCCCCTCAACCTTGGGCTTCAGATCTGCCTCCTGCTCTCAGCCCACTGGAGATAGAGGCTTTTCTTCACTCAGACAGCTGCTGGCTGCTGAGACTGTCAAGCCCAAGGTTGGTAAGTAAAAAGGCACAGTCCCGATGTTACCAAACCACATGGCAGGCCATTAATTCATGTCCAGTGAAAGTCTCAAGGTTGGCAGCTCATAGCAGGCTGCTGAACAACAACATGGCTTCATTTAGGGTTCAAGCATGCCATAAGCTAGAGACCATTCTCAAAGCTAGTTCTTACATATGGATAGAAGTCCACATACCCAAAGCAGCTACTCAGCTGCTCCAATGGATTCCACCATGAAGTTAATTACCAATCTCACCATGGGAAATAATTCAGCTATATTCAGCTGTTCAGCCACTCAACCAGGCCCAGCCAAGTTGACACGTGCACTTAACCACCACATTATATTAAAGAAGTTTAAGTCTATCTGGAAATGTTTTTTTTAATATTTTTCATGCAAAGAGATGCCCTTTGTATACTATTTACTAACACGAGCATTTTTTAACTAACTGACATTTAACTAATTGACATTTGACAATATGACTAACTATATCTTAGTGTTCCAACTTACATACAAATTGTACTTAATGACCAATTTAGGAAAAGAACTCATTCATAACCCTAGGGCAGCCAGTAAAAAAATATGATGAGTAGTAGAGGAGAATGTCTAGGTAAAACATTTGTTAAAATTGTATATAATGAGAGGGCCATAAATTCCTAGATATTTCATTTTTTTACCCTCAACTTGTTGGTTTATTTGAACTTTTAAATCCACTGACATGGGGTCCTTAAGAGTAAATATAGATAGATATAGGACTTATGAAAGGTTGAAATCATGGTGATTTGGAGGAAAGACACAGAGACAGGGGCTCCTGGAGGTCAAGAAGATCGAGGAAAGCTATGCCGTTACTCTCATGGTCAATGCTGAGGTTGAAAATAAACAGATACTGTATATTCAGTCATGGGAAGGCAGAATGGAGATGACCCCAGAGTCCAAAGTCTGTACTGGGATCAGCTATTCCCAGAAGACATCGACTGGGGCTTGGAAAAGAGGTCTGGAGAGTGAGCTATTTTGGAGTTAACAAGAATAGAGCTCTTGATGAGAGACAGGTGATGTAAAATTTCCTCCTCTCCCAAATCCTGTTGCTCTAGGGAAGTGATGAATAGGAGAATGGCAAAAGAATGTCTGTATGTAAAAACTCGTGGACTCTGTTTAATAGTAGGTGGAAATGTGTGGAATTAAAGATGCTTTCAAATACACCAAAATACGCCTAAGAAATAACTTATATTGGTACATAAGTTTAATAAGATCAGGGTCCACCATTTACTATTTTCTGAGACAAGCATGGTCCTAAGCCTCTCCATGTATTGCCATGTCCTCACCACTGGAGTGATTTGAGTAATACAGTTGCCCTAGGCACATGAAATAATTTATTTTGTTTAAACAAAGTCATCCATCATATCCAAGATACAAAAATTCAAGTTAATGATAGAATTTCCATTGCCTAAAACAAAGGATCCTGGGTTGTGTCCTGTCCTCTTATGAATCTTGGCTGAGACCTTGTAATGCACTGATGTAATCAACAGTCACAGAATTCTGCTGAGATCATAGTGGGCACTTGCATCATAGTAGCCCTGAAGCTACTTGTCAAGCTACTGGAGCACTTGTCAAGAGAGTGATTTGGTGAGGTACAGCTTGCCCAAATGATTTGTTCTTCTTAAATTTACTAATTTTATTCTGAGATTAGATTTTATGAGAGCTAAGAAGAACAGAGAAGAAGATTGAATCTGAATCACTTTTTAAAGAGCTGAACTATGAAGCAGAAACAAAAAAGAAAACATCTGGAAAGCATGGACTCCCAAGAAACTGCCAAAAAGTCAAAAAGTATGTGTTAAGCATATTCTCTGGGCATGCAGTAACCAGAATTGTCTTCTAATGAGGAAGAGAGAGAGGATTTGTAGTTATGGCAGGGAGGAGGGAGGGAAGGGAGTGTATAGGAGGAGACCAGTAGAGAGAGAGAGAGAGAGAGAGAAAAAAATACAGAGAAGACAGAGACATAGAGAAACAGGTTAGAGAAGGGTGGACACTAATCTTCCTGAAGTCCTAGATGGTCTGAGAGTAAAGGATAGGTCCACATGACCCTGTCATTCCCTCTGCTGCTCAGAATCTGTGTGGGTCATAACAAGTTGGTTTGGGTTACTCTGTCACAGAAAATATTAGTTACATGATCAAAGACTAATCAAAGACTAATCCTTTTCACAAAACTCATTTCCTTTTATTTCTGCCTAAGTACATTGGGGAAGTAAATTATGTTTCAGAGGTTTTCTAATAATTCTTTCTCCTTTTAAAGAAGAAGAAAGTATGTTTCACTGAAGAAAAAATTGAAAAACAAAATAGTCTTAGCACTGAACACATGGTTGTATAGAGATAAGTATATAAAATAACAGTGAATTTATTCAAGAGAAAAAGTAATTGGTTTATCTCAAACTGTATGTATACATAAATTAGGGCTCTTACTGGTAGCATAGTGCCTAAGGCACTTGACTGCTAACCAGAAGGCTGGCGGTTCAAACCCACCAGCCATTCCTCGGAAGGAAGGTGGGGCAATCTACTTCCTTAGTGATACTGCCTCGGAAACCCAAGGAGGGGTTGCTATGAGTCAGTTCCAACTCAACGGCACATAGCAACAAGCAACAACACGTGAAAAGTAAGAAAACACAAGTGGTGTACACATATGAAAAAACACTTAAGTTTCTATAGGTGAATTGAGGAGATGAACTCTAACCCGTACTGGAAACATCATGGGTAACTGAGATAATTCTGGTTTCTTATGTTAACAATAAACAAGCAACTCCTTTGAGAGAGGACCTTTGATTTGTGGTAGGAGGGGGAAAGAATAGAGCCAACTCCGAAATTCCAAGCTCATATTCCTGAAGAAAAATTTGGGGTTTCTGCATATTCAGACTGGTACCTGAGAGAAGAGTCCTTGAAAGTGAGGTTTCTTCATCCCATGGAGCAATATGTATAAAAGAGAAGGCTTCAGAAGGGAAACATTTGCAACAGTTTTCTTTTTACAAAACAACAACATGCTGGGAAGGAACAATGAAACATAGCAGTTTGTAGGTAGAAGTAACCAAGTGTTAAGTTATGATGTAAAAATATCAATCTGGTACACAAAACATTTTCAATGAATTTAGTGCATATTCAGAAGTCTTACTGTCAAATATGCAAAAACCTATTGACTCATACACCAAACCCATGGCCCTCCAGTCAACTCTGACTCATAGAGACCCCAATTGTGTTTCCAAGGGTGTAAATCTTTGCAGATGTAGATTGCTTCATCTTTCTCCCTTGAAGAAGCTGGAGGAGTTAAACTACCATCCTCTGGTTAGCAGCCAGATGATTTACTCATTATTCCATGAGAGCTCCTTTATTCACACATATAGTACATCAATAAATATTAATATATAAGTGACTACTTACTATGTACCAAGTTAAATTTCTTGCTTCTCAATAACGCATCACATCCACATCCTTACTCTTTACTGTAGACTAAGCTTTAGTGACTTAAGTACACAAATAAATCTAGTTCTTGCTTACATAATAATTCAAGGGATATGTACAGATCAATCAGACTTGTCCTCCAGGAGTAATTCATGAGTCTGGGCTGATGGAGACTTTGTCATCATTAACTTTCAGCTTTCCAATTTATCCTGAACTGTTAATATTCCAGTAAGTCAGAAAAAGAAAGAGCAAGTAGGACACAGAGGTTTTTAAGATTATGCCTGGAAGTGGCTTATGTCACCTCCACTCTTTTTCCATTGCAAAAACATAATCATATGGTCAGAAGTATAAAAAAGAGGTTAATAAAAATAATCTAGCAGTGCCAAGGTTAAAAGAAGAGATCTCTTTTTACAAAGAACACACACTGTGCAAACCCAGCAACCATTATGACAGATAATGAAAATGCAATAATCTACACTTAAATTTCCCAGTAATAGAAACCTGGCTATGCTATTTACATAGCCATGTCCACCATGTAGAGGACATGTATGTTCACTGGTTATGCTGGGTTATATATAGTAAACCCTTGTTTGTTTTATGGGTAAAAAGATGCACATAAACATCAAATATGAACCATATTTCTATTTTTATTTAATTTCCCAGAAAAATTTAATCTTAAAAAAATTGATGTGCAGCATAGACACAAAGTGGAGTCCCCAAACCAAGGCCGGACATCAGAAGCAGGTTCTTCCTCTTCTTCAAAATACTTCCCTTGCATCTCATCTGAAGATAAACTTATTGGTGTTGGTAAGGAAAGATTTTCATAAATATACTAATTACTTTAGCTTCAAAGAGAATGTTCCTACTAATTGTATAGCTAAGCCACATGATGATATATGCAACACATGCACACATAGATCCATTATCATAGGACATGTAATATACCCATATTAGTATCTACTGAACCAATACACAGGAGCTCTGGTGGCATAGTGCCTAAGGCATTTGACTGATAACCAGAAGGCTGGTGGTTCAAACCCACCAGCCACTCCTCAGAAGGAAGGTTGGGCAATCAATCTACTTCCATAGTGATACTGCCTCAGAAACCTAATGAGGGGTTGCTATGAGTTGGATCCTACTCGACGGCAGTGCATTACATTGTTGTTGAAATAATACACAGTCTAAGACTACCCATACCATACTTACTTTCATCAAACACACTCCATATTAAGTTACAAACATCAACTTAATCACACAATGACTCTAACTCAGTTTTCACCAACATGTTACAAATTATGCAAATCTAGCACATTCCACATGGCGTTTTGGTGTTATGTTTGACTAATATGCATGCAACATACATTCCTGATAAAAAGGCTAACAGATAAATTTGACAGTTATATAATGAGCAGTGAGACAGGTTAGCATTTGAAAAAGGAACAAGTAATATGTCATCATGAATGATGAGAGATTGATTTTAAAGTACTGATAACATGATTGTGGGATCTAGAAAATCCAAAATTATAGGTCTATAAGTGAAAGACTGGAAATTCTGCCATATTTGTGTCCAAAATTGGTAAACTAGTCTGTGGGCTAGAAACTCTGGAAGAATATCTATATTACAGTCTTCAGGCAGCATTCCTTCTCAAAGGAATGTTTTCCTTAGAAATTAACTCTGCCTAAAGACTGTAATATAGATATCCATCCTTCAGTTTATTGGATGAGGTTCCCTCATGTTATGGAGACTAATCTGCTTTACTTAAGGACAAAGGCTTTATATGCTAAAGACTTATAAATACATTCACAGCAATATCTAAATTCATGTTTGACCAAACCCAACACCTAATGATAATACAAAAATTATGTGGACAGATATGTTGACATTTTGAACAGGTTATAGACTTAAATCTCCCATGATATCAGCAGCCATGCCTGTTCTCAGAGCTAAGCATATGATAGCTATTCAGAAAATTTGTTTATTGAATGAATGAATGAATGGACCAAAGAGCCATACCATTTATATAAATTTAGTTTACTTTAAGAATTCTCAAACATACAAAAACATGCTCCACAATCTGAGTACCCTTTGGAGGACAAAACTCCAGTCCGTGAGGAGACACATCCTACATGTTGGAGTTCTTCTCTTGTGATTCCTCATTATACATTTTCAATCATGCTGGTAAGGAGAAAGTAAGAGCAGCTAAAGTCTAAGTAAAGTGTTAGGAAACTGAGCATATCTGTAGAAATCCACTTCTGTCTATCTGTTCAGTCACTGATAGAAAGGTATATTTGAGGTCTGGTAATAATTCTTTTCTCCTGTCCTATCAGTTTAGAGTTTATTTCTTTGTATCTGGACCATCAACAGCAACTCATTAAAAAAATTAGAATTTGTTCAGGTTGAGGGGTACTATGTGGATATATTTTTGGGAAAATTCCTTTTTATTCATTGTCATAGAGCTCTAAAATTGATAGATAGCTTGGCAAACCTAAAAAGGAAGAAGTAATAAAAGTTGGGTCAGAGTATGAATAGTCCAGTAATCTGGAAGCAGAAAATTTAAAAGATCTCTGAATGATCTGTCACTCATTCTGAAGAGTGTCCTATAGTAACACCTTGCTGAAGATGAGCTCCCAAACTATAATTAAACATGCACAAGCAAATGTTAGACTCTGCAAACCCAACAAACAGCAAATTTTAACACAAATAGGTTAATTGAATTGATAATATTATTATTACAGTTGTTATGTACTATCAAGTAGGTTCCAACTCATACAACCCCTTGTACAAAAGAAGGAAACATTGTCCGGTCCTGTGGTATCTGCATAATCATTACTGTGCTTGAGCCAGTTGCTCGAGCCACTGTGTCAATCCATCTTGTTCAGAGACTTTCTCTCTCTGTCTTTTTTTTTTCCCTGAGCTTTTATTTATTTGTCCAGATGTAAAGATTTTTGCTTTCTTTATCTTGAGGTGTCATCCATATTTAAGACACTAGCCTTTGATCTTCATCAGTAAGTGCTTCAAGTCCTCACAGTTTCAGCAAGCAAAGTTGTATCATTTTCATATCACAGATTGTTACAAGTCTCCCTTCAATCTTAATTCCATGTTCTTCTTCATATACCTCAGCTGTTTCTATTATTTGCCCAACAAAAAGATTGCTAAATATGAAAATGATACCACCTTAATTAATAACTTTCCTGATTTTAAACCACCCAGTAACTCGTTGTTCAGTTCAAACTACTTCTTTACCTATATAAAGATTTCTAAAGAGCATGATTAAATGATCTGGAATTCTCATACTTCAAAATGTTAACCATAATTTGTTATGATTTACACTGCCAAATCCCTTTGCATAGTCAATAAACACAAGAAAACATCTTTCTGGTATTCTCTACTTTCAACCAACATCCATCTGATACTACTAATATCATATCACATTTACTAGGACATCATTAATGTCACATGCAAGTAAAATTCTACAGAATATAATTCAATAGTGTTGTACTTCATCAGATAACTGCCAGAAATTGAAACAGGATTCAGAAAAGAATGTGGAATGAGAGATATTACTGCTGATAAAAGATAGATCTTGGATAAAAACAGAGAATAGCAGAAAGATAACACTGTAAGTATAAAAAACACTTTTAAACTGCAAAAGATATAAAAGTACTAACAGAACAATATTAAAACAATATAATTCAAAATAAATAGGTTTAAAACAAAAATATTTGCTATATCATTAAATGTAGGTGGTTTAGATAGAAGATTGTGCAAAGATAAAAGAAAGTGAGGGAATGAGAGAATAAATATGAAAAATGACCTACAGTAAAGAAATCATAGCAAATGATGGAAAATATGAAAGATCAATGGATATAAAATATGAAAGTGTGGTGTGAGTCAACTGAAGTTGCTAAAGAATAAATGAAAGACAAACAAAGAATGCTGAAAGAAA
>NW_006921673.1:11392387-11394553 GCF_000298275.1 Orycteropus afer afer | reverse complement strand
TAAATGGGAGCTCTGGTAGCATAGTGCGTAAGGCACTTGACTGCTAACCAGAAGGCTGGTGGTTCAAACCCACCAGCCACTCCTCGGAAGGAAAGTTGGGCAATCTACTTCTGTAGTGATACTGCCTCGGAAACCCAAGGAGGGGTCGCTATGAGTCTGGTCCAACTTGGCAGCACATAACAACAACAACAATTAAAAATATGGAAGAGGAATTGTTCACAATCATTAGCCACTAAAGAGATGCAAATCAAAACAACGATGAGATATCATCTCACCCCAGCAATAATAGCAAAGTTCAACAGGACAGAAAATAACAAATGCTGGAGAGGCTGCATAAAGATTGGAACTCTCATACACTGCTGGTGGGACTGTAAAATGGTACAATCATTGTGGCGAATGATATGGAATCTCCTTAAAAAACTGAAAATAGATATACCATTTGAACGAGTAATTCCATTACTAGGAATGTATCCTATAGACGTGAGAAATAGGACATGAACAGACATATGCACACCCATGTTCATCATAGCACAATTCACCATGGCAAATATATGATAACAACCTAAATGCCCATCAACAGATGAGTGGATAACCAAATATTCACGCAATGGAATATTATGCTACCTTAAAGAAGAATGAAGAATACACAAATCATCTTACAACGTGGATGAACTTGGAGAACATTCCAAAAACTAAAAACCAAACTGACTGCTGTTGAGTCAGATCCAACTCATAGTGACCCCTCTTTGGGTTTCCGAGGCAGCATTACTACAGAAATAGATTGCCCAACCTCCCTTCTGAGGAGTTTCTGGTGGGTTTGAACTGCCTGCTTTCTCATTAGCAGTCAAATGCCGTAGGTTGCATTATGCTGAGTGGGATATGTAAATCCCAGAACAAATATTGTAGAGCTCATTGCTGTAAAAGTCAAGGAAGGGTTTGTTTAGGGAAGGGAACTCACTTTGCAGGTTACCAAGGATGGGAGGGAAGAAGAGGGGATAATTTCTGATTAATTGGGGACCACATGCTGAGTTGGGTAAGGGGCGGGATGGTATGGTAAAAGTCTGTGACAATTATGATAACATTGGAGAAAGGGAGGACACTGAATTGTACACATAAGATATAGATGACAGAGGGTAATACCAGTATATCCACATTATTGCATTACCATTAACACCAAACACCAGGCTACAGAAAACCACATAGACAATTGAGAAGATCATATAGGGGACAGTGAACAGGAATATACTCTAGACCGATGATACCCACAATCATTACAAAAACAACAGAAGACAGACATAGAGCAATCCCTCATAGACAGCCAGACGGTGTGGGACAGAGAGCCACCAGATCTGCCGACTCAGGATCATAGTGTCGGGGGACACCAGTTTCAATTGACACAACAAAATATGTAAAAATCTTGTTCCACAACCTACTTTGATAAGTAGATAATAGGGTCTTACAAGTTGTCAAGCAGACATCTAAGATGGAGCTAATGGTCTCCTATTATCAGAAGTGAAGAAGAGTAAAGAAAACCAAGGGCATTTGGAAAAACATCAGCCCTAGGGCATGATGGAACTCGAGACCAGAAGAACTAGTTGGTGCCAGCTACCAATGCCAACCTATCAGGAAGGGATCAAACCTGGAGATCCTGGATAGAGTGGGAGGAAAAACATGGAGCAAAATCCAAACACACAATAATGACCAGCATTACTGGTTGGATGGAGTCTGGTGGGACTCCCAAGACTATGGCCCTGGGATACAATTTGGGAGTGGAATAAAACTCACTCCCAAGGTCTGGCTCTCAGCCCAACAGTAAGTGTTATATGCAGAAAACTCAACCCAGGGTGATGCACCCACCTATTCTATGGAGATACAACCCTTAGAACAATTGGCCATGGGGCACAAGAAGGGCAACAGTCACATGGAGAAAAAGCTGGACAGAGAGGAGTGTGTAACTAAGAAGGGCACTGACCAGGGGATGTTACTGGGAAGGGAGAGGAAGAGAGCAGGTTAGGATTGGCAATGGTAATTGGGGAGTGAAACCAAATGTACACGAAATGCTGAATGCAAAACAAATTCTGCTCTGTAAAATTGCACCTGAAACACAATAAAATATATACATATATATATATATGTATGTGTGTGTGTGTATGTATGTGTATGTAT
>NW_006921673.1:11385796-11391827 GCF_000298275.1 Orycteropus afer afer | reverse complement strand
GAGTTTGAATGGCCAGCCTTCTGGTTAGCAGTCAAGTGTCTTAGGCACTACACTACCAGAGTTTGAATTCAGCAGCTTCTCTGTGGGGTAAATATGTGGCAGTTTGCTTCCATAAAGATATGGAGCCTTTGCTAGGCTGTGGAGATAAATCTATTTTGTTCAGTAGGATCAAAATAAGATAGAAGCGAATTGACAACAATGAGTTTAATGGGTTTAAGGTCTATCGATGGGAAAACTCCTAATTCAGTAAAACTGAATATAAGCTTACTTAGTTGAGTATTACTTTCCTATTGTTGCCCCCCCCCACACACACACTAAAATCACCAAAGAGTTAGCAGCTTAAAACACAAATTTAGAGTAGTGCCAAAGACACAGATCTGACTCGACAGCACATAACAACAAACTTCAGTGGACAAGAAGCCCAAGATGAGTAGAAGGGCTAAAATCAGGTGTCAACACGACAGATTCCTTCTGAAAATTCCAAAGAATAATCAGTTTCTTGCCTTTTCTAGCATGTGGGGAATTCTCCGTTGTCTCTTGAGCTCATCACACCAACCTCTTTCTGTTATTGTCAACATCTCCTATTCCTGTCTTTAAATTTATTGCTTCCCTCTTAAAAGAAACCTTGCATTACATTTAGGGTCTACTCAGATAATAAATGGCAAAATCGTTTAACTTAACCATATCTGTAAATTCCCTCTTCTTACGTAAGGTAATATTCAGATATTCTTGGATAAGGATGTGAACCTACTGAGGGGTCATTCAGCCTACCAAAACTATTTACCATGAACTATGATATACACAATGGTGTGTGTAATCAGGAAAATAAATATTAAATGTTGTGGTTTTTATTGATTACACCCTATATGACAGTACAGACAAACACATTGGAAGGATCTTCATAAAGCAATCATATAAATATGGTGTCCAAACAGCCTCCAACTACATATTTGGGCAAAATACAAAATTATTCAATAGTAGCTTTTTTTTTTTTTTTAATTAAACAGGAGAGAGACTACCCTCTCCATGATTGTCTGGCACATAGTGACCATTCAAGATTGACTGAATGGATAAAATTTGGGCATATATTTTAATCTTTATTGACAGGTATAGAACTTTCTATGGGAAATGAAGAAGGGAAGTAAGAAATATTAATGAAGAATTTTCATGATTATATATAAATCAATGATAGAACGAGAGATTATTTTACAAAAATAATCATTACAGTGAAACCATGAGAGCCAGACCTCAATGGAACTTCCTTGTTTTCCCAGGTTTCACAAGTTTTCCACCTCTGACAGGGTGCAGCTTACAGCTTTTCTATTGCTCTCTAGGAGTAGAAATAATTTTAGTATTCCTGTTCTGAAAGGTTTTTGCCTTACATATGTACTGACTTTTTTGTACAAGTTTTACTATATTTTGCTATTCATAAGGTTTTCAGTAGCATCTAGTTTTTCAGAACTAGATGGCTCCATCCTTCTTCCCAATCTGTCTTACTCTGGAAATTCTACTGAAACCTGTCTCTCCTTGGTGACCCTGATGGTATTTGAAATACTGGTGGCATAGCCTCCAGTATTACAGCAACACACAGTACACCACAGTACAGCAAAGTGACAGACAAGTGGCGGTGAAGTAGATGGTCAGTGAAAAAGGACAAGACCCTCAATGAGATGGATGGACAGTGGCTGCAACGAGGAGCTTAAACAGCAAGGACTGTGAGGAGATGGTGCAGGAAAAGGCAGTGTTTTCATAGATACATAGGGTCTTTATGAGTCGGAGCCTACTCAAAGGCACCTAACAACAACAACAAATGTATTATACTAGTACTAAAAACAATAACCTAGGATTTACTTGTAAAATTAGAAGGTTCTATGGGGGAGGTTATTGACATGGTAGGTAGAGGTGAGGAACTGAGTCAGCCCCCTCTGTAGTTAAGAGTCACTAAGAGAGGTTACATTGGTGACCAGGCCAAGTGATAGTAGTGCCCTCAGAATATGTGGTAAATACCTGAAAGGAGAGTTGTGGCTCACACAGAAGAAAGGACTATAGATATGAATCCACACACTTCAATAAATAAATAGGTAAATTAGTCTTCTTGATTCAATAAAACTTCATAAATACATTAAGTTCCCATCTGTGTTTAAAAACCTTAATCAAACTAGTAACAGTACTTTTAGTTCTTAAAATACAGTGGCCAACTCAAGATTTTCCACTAGAGGCTCCTATTCATGCTCCAAACCTACCAGTTTTCACAAGGCCCCAGTCCCTGTGAGCCCTGGGAACAGAGTCCTGAGTGTAAGGCTGTGCAAGGGAAGATATCTGGAAGTGGCTGGGGGCAGGAAATAGAAGTCAGTAGATTCTTTTCTACAAATTCCAAGAAATCATATAACCTCCATATCAGAATCTACAGGAGATAAACAAAGGCATTTTATCTGCATGTATACACCAAATGTATTCTTCCTATATACTAAAACACTAATAAATAATGCAGACATCTAATTGTATACAACAACAACAACAATTGTGTACCCGGCAAGATTTTGAGCCTCTGATGCACTACACAAAGCAACACAGTCCACTCATGGACAATGTAGCCCCAGGTAAAGAATTCCAATAAAACTTTTGGTATACCTAGATTTGGGAACTTTTTAGGGAAAGTAGATTATAATCTTAATAAGGACAAGAGTCCTGTGTGTTATTGTGCATGTCATTTTATGAATGTTTAATGAATACAGAAAATAACATGTATCTAATGGCCCTGCTCTCGATCAGGACTCTCGAGCTGGGATGAATGCACTTTGCTGTCTGGACCTCTTGAATTTCTCCAAGGCTATGGCCAGGGGTTACAGGACAACTCAGACTCAGAATATCTCACCTGTGCATCTTCATCAGACCAGCTCCTTAACAAAAGTAAGTGGATGGAGGAGAAGTGGGATTAAGTAGGCATCAAGTATGAAGGTGGAACAAAATGATAACGTGATGATCAAGAATTGGAATTGAGCTTTTTTCAGCGATTGACACATATCACTCCTTTCAAGAACTGAGTACAGTTTCTGTTTCCAATTATTGCTTGGAAATGTACTATGTATACTCTTCAGTTCCCATTCAATAGGCTCCTAAAGGAACTGAACAGGAAGATTAAAAAAAAAAAAAAAAAAAGGGAACTTGGAAAAGTCTGTGAAGTTTTCATTTGAATACCTCCACATTATGCCCAGTTCCTGGGGAACTCTCAGAAAATCTTTGTTTTTGTATCTATATCTACTTCTAGATATATCTGCATATGCATCCATAGATCTATATAAGTATGATTTTAACCTCTATCTCTATATCCCTGTTGTTGTTGCTGTTCTGTATATCTATGCCCACACAAGAAATTCTTCAAAAACATGCATATCTTTTCACCATTTGCACCATGGCCCATGAGGAAGCTCAAGCTAATAATAATAACATTCATTCCTATATGATACCATATGCTGTATTTCAGCAATGTTTCAAGTCACCAACATTATGTGTGCACCATCAGAAATACCACACAGCAAATTTTAACTCCACTAGATTTATTTACTTGATAATAATAATGTTGTTGTTAGGTGGTTTCACCTAGGTCCCAACTCATAGCAACCTCATTTACAACAGAACAAAGCTCTGATTGGTCCTGTGCCTCCCTCACAATCATTGCTACATTTTCTTTTTTCCAATTGTTGCACCTACTTGTCAAGCCACCTTGTACAGAGACATTCTCTTTTTTATCTGATCTTTTACTTATTGTCCCAGTGGTGAAGATTTTCCCTTTCTTTATGTTGAAGTGTAATCCATACTGAAGACTCTAGTCTTTGATCATCAAAAATAAGTGCTATAAGTCCTCTTTCAGCAAGCAAGGTTGTATCATCAAGAGAAAACAGGTTGTTAGTCTTTCTCCAGTCTTAATATTGTATTCTTCTTCATACAGTCCAGCTTCTAGGATTATTTGTTCAGCATGCACACTGAATAAGTATGATGAAAACATACAACCCCAATGCACACATTTCTTGATTTTAAATCAAACAGTATCCCATTGTTCTGTTCCAACGACTGCCTCTTTTCCTGTGTACAGCGTCCTAATGAGCATATTTAAGTGTTCTGAATTCCCATTCTTTGCAATGTTATCTATTTGTTATGATTCACATACTCTGATGCTTTTAAATAGTCAATAAAACACAGGTAAACATCTTACTGGCAATCCGTTTCAACCAGGTTTCATCTGACATCATTAATATCATATGAAAGTAAAATTTTGCCAAAAATAATTCCATAAATGTTACAGCAGTACTTCTCTGGAGAACTAACAGAAATTCAAGCTGGATCCAAAAGAGGATGTAAAAGTGGCTGGTGTTAGAAGGATCTTGTCAAAAAGCAGAGAATACCAGAATGATAATATTATAGGTATGGAAATTAAGTATATTTTAAGCTATTAAGGATGTAGAAACAGTAACAAAACTGTATCAATAAAAAATCAGTTTTTCCAAAATAAATAGAAGGTGGAGAAATGAAAAATATTCTTTTTTTGTAAATTATTCAATGTAAGGAGCTTAGAAAACAGATTGTTCACAGATAAAAAGAAAATGAGTAAATTAGAGAATACAGATGAATGAGGACCTACAGTAAATAAATCAGAGGTATAGACTTAAAATATGAAAGATCAATGGGTATAAAACACAAAAATGTAATGTATGATAATTGATGTGTCTAGCTCTGGTAGTGTAGTGCCTAAGGCACTTGACTGATAACCAGAAGGCTGGCGGTTCAAACCCACCAGCTGCTCTTCAGAAGGAAGATGGGGCAATCTACTTCCGTAGTGATACTGCCTCAGAAACCCAAGGAGGGGTCACTATGAGTCAGGTCCTACTTGATGGCACATAACAACAACAACAACAATGAATAAAACAAAGAAAATAAGAGAATTTTCCAGAACTGATGAAAGACATGAATTCTCAGGATCAGGAAACATACTAAACGCATTAGGGGGTGTTGTTGTTGTTGTTAGGTGCATTGAGTTGGCTCGAACTCATAGCAACCTTATGTTAAACAGAATGAAACACTGCCCAGTACTGGGCCAGCATCACAATCCTTGCTATACCTGAGCCCATCAATTCAGCCACTGTGTCAATCCATCTCATTGAGGGTCTTCCCCTTTTTTGATGACCCTCCACTTTACCAAGCATCTTATCCTTCTCCAGGGAGTGGTCCTTTATGAAAAAAAAGTAGGTCAGACAAAGTTTGGCCCATCTCACTTCCAAGAAGGATTATGGCTGCACTTCTTCCAGGGCAGATTTGTTAGTTCTTCTGGCAGTCTGTGGTGCTTTCAGTATTCTTTGCCAACACCACAACTCAAAAACATCAATTCTTTTTTGGTCTTCATTATTCGTTGTCCAGCATTCACATTAATATGAGGTGATTGAAAGCACCATGGCTTGGACTAGATGCACCTTAGGATGCAAGGAGACATCTTTTTTCTTCAGCACTTTAAACAGGTCTTTTACAGCTGATTTGCACAGTACAATACAATGTCTGATTTCTTGACTGTTGCTTCCACTAGTGTTGATTGTGAAGCAATATGAAATCTTAGATAATTTCAATTTGTTTTCCATTTATTATGATACTGCTTGTTGGTCCAATTGTGAGGGTTTTCTTTTTCTTTATGTTGAGATGTAATCCATACAGCAGACTGTAGTCTTTAATCTTCATCAGTAAATGCGTCAATTCATCTTCACTTTCAGCAAGCAAGGTTGTGTTGTTTGCGTATTACAGGTTGTTAATGAGTCTTTGTCTCATCCTGATGGTGCATTCTTCTTCACATAGACCAGCTTCTCAGACTATTTGCTCAGCATACAGATTGAGTAAGTATGGTAAAAGGATACAATCTTGACTCACTCCATCCTGATTTTCAACCATGCAATATCATGTTGTCTGTTCAAATGACAGCATCCTGGTCTATGTACTGGTTCTTCATGAACACAATTGAGTGTTCTGGAATACCTATTCTTAATGTTAT
>NW_006921673.1:11377301-11384936 GCF_000298275.1 Orycteropus afer afer | reverse complement strand
ATGTCCATAGATATACTGGAAGCAGGCCACACCCCTAGGGAAACTTCCTTTCAACAAATTGTCTGCTCAAAACATAATCATCTGATTCCATCATGGGAATAACCACATCACAACAGCTTAAATCACACAGAATTGTGGTCTAGCCAAGTTGACATGTAGCTCCAACTATCACACTTTGGAATGGGTGTAAACATGGATCTTTTCCAGTTAATTGCCCAGGTAGCTATCTTCCAAATCTCTCAACATGGATGAGTAAGTGCTTCTTGTATGGCATCCATTTGTTGAAACATATCAGTGGATATTCTATCAGTTCCTAGAGCCTTGTTTTTCACCAATTCCTTTACTGTGGCTTTGACTGCTTCCTTCAATACCATTTGTTCTTGATCTTATGCCACCACCTGAAATGGATGAACATCAACCAATTCTTTTTGGTACAGTGACTCTGTGTATTCTTTCGATCTTTTTTTGATGTTTCATGCATCATTCAATATTTTATCCATAGAAATATTGAATATTGCAACTCAAGCCTGGATTGTTTCTTCAATTCTTTCAGCTTGAGAAATGCCTGGTATGCTTTTCCCTTTTGATTTTCTAACTCCAGGTTTTTGAATATTTCATTATAATAATTGACTTCTTTTTCTCGAGTTGTTCTTTGAAATCTTCTGTTTAGCTCTTTTATATTGTCATCTACTCCATTTGCTTCAGCTATTCTCTGTTCAAGAGCAAGTTTCAGAGTCTCTTCTGACACCCATTTTGTCAGACATGACATGCTTTCTTCATGAATGATGATGTTCTTGATGTCATCCCACAATTTGTCTGGTTTTTGGTCATTGGTGTTACATATAGATTTCTATTATTTAAATGGCCTCTACATTCAGGTGGGATATAATCAAGGTCATATTTTGGCTCTGGAGGGCTTGTTTTAATTGTCTTCAACTTCAGCTTCAACTTGCATATGACCAGTTAATGGTCTGTTCCACAATCAGCTACTGGTCTTGTTTTGGTTGAAGCTCCTGAGATTCCCCATCACCTCTTCCAACCACTCATCAGTCACTTTGTCATACTGTAGTGGCTTGTGTATTGCTGTGAGGTTGGAGGCTGTGCCATCAGTATTTCAAATACCAGTAGAGTCACAAATATTGGACAGGTTTCAGCAGAGCTTCCACACTAAGATTTGGAAGAAAGATGGGGTTATCCACTTTTCAAAGAATTAGCCAGTGAAAACATTAAGAATAATATGGAAACATTGTATAATATATTACTGGAAATTTTTATGAATAGCCCTGAAACATTTTTCAATATAGTGCTGAAATATGAGCCCCTTAGGCCAAAAGACCCTAAAAATATGACTGAGTAAGAGCTGCCTCCTCAAAATGCAGATGATCTTAATAATAAGGATGATGGAAAGCATCAGGTCCTCCATTTGCTGATGTGGCACAACATATAATGGGAAGAAAGAGCTGCACACATCCATTAATAATAGGAACATGGAATGTACAAAATATGAATCTAGGAAAAATTAGAAGTCATCAAAAATATAATGGAACACATAAAAATTGATATCCTAGACATTAGTAAGCTGAAATTGACTGGTTTGGGCCATTTTGAATCAGGTAACCATATGATCTACTATGTCAGAATGACAAATTGAAAAGTAGTGGTGTGGCATTCATCATCATAAAGAATGTTTCAATATCTATCCTGAAGTATAATGCTGTGATAGTATAGTATCTATATATTTATAAGGAAGACCAGTTAATACTACTATTATTCAAATTTATGAATCAACCACCAAAGCCAAAAATGAGGAAATTGAAGACTTTCACCAACTTCTGCAGTCTGAAATTGATCAAACATGCAATCAAAATGTGTTGATTATTACTGGTGATTAGAATGTGAAAGCTGGAAACAAAGAAGAATCATTTATAGAAATGACTCCAGAGATTGCATGACAGAATTTTGTGAGACTAATGATTTATTCCTTAGTGGATAGGCAGAAATAAGTCTACAAATAAATGCAGTAGACTTAAAAAAGATACAATATTGGCAGCCTATTTTTTCTACATACTTATTTGTAAATGCTATAAGAATACCATATGTATAATGCAGCTAATGGGGCATATGTATACAATTCTGCTTGCTGAAAGTGAGGATGAGTTGAAGCACTTATTGATAAAGATTTAAGACTGCACTCTGCAGTAGAGATTACATCTTAACATAAAGAAAATGTAAATCCTCACAACTGGACCAATGAGCTGCATCACAATAAATGGAGAAAAAATTGAAGTTGTCAAAAATTTCATATTACTTGGTTCTACAATCAACACCAATGGAAGCAGCAGTCAAGACAGCAGGTGATGTATTGCAGTGGGCAAATCTGTTGCAAGAAACTTTTTTAAAGTGCTGAAGAGCAAACATGCCTCTTTGAAGACTAAGGTGCCCCTAACCCAAGCAATGATATTTTCAATAGCCACATATGCATGTGAGAGCTGGACAATGAATAAAGAACACCAAAGAAGAAATGATGTTTTTGAGCTGTGATGTTGTCAAAGAATACTGACAGTATTATGGACTGCCAAAAGAACAAATAAATGTGTCCTGGAGGAATTGAAGCTGCAATGCTCCTTGGTAGCAAGAACGACCAGACTTTATCTCACCTACTTTGGTCATGTTGTCAGATGGGACCATTCCTTGGAGAAGGACATCATGCATGGTAAAGTGTAGGGTCATCAAAAAATGGGAAGGTGCTCAATGAGTTGGATTTACATAGTGGTTGCAAGGACCAGCTCAGGTATAGCAAGGATTGTGATGCTGGAGCAGGACTGGGCAGTGTTTTGCTCTGTTGTTCATAGAGTTGCTATGAGTCGAAACTGAGTTGATGGCACCTAACAACAACAGCAATGGGGAAAAATTATGAAAACTTCTTAGCCACAAGCAAATACCCTGAGGGAGTGAGTTACTGGGTCCTTGAGCTTGATCCCATGGTCCTGAGGGACATCAAACTGAAGTGGCATAATGTACTTCACAAAAACATTGTACAACATCATACTTGGTGAGTAGAAACTGGGGTTTCAAAAGCTTACAAGCAGCCATCCAAGATGCAACAATTGTTTTGACCCCATCTGGAGCAAAGAAGGACACAGAAAACAGGAGACACATGGAGACAATTAGTTCAAGGTAATAGAGGACCATGTGAATCTCAACCGAGATGACCCTGAGACCAGAAGAAAGTGATGGTACCTGACTACCACTGTCAACCACTTGGAAAGGGATCAAAATAGGACAACTTGGATAAAGTGGGAGTAAAATGTGAAACAAAACTCATAATTATAAAATAGAACAAGCTTGTCTGATAGGGACTGATAAAACCTCCTAGACTATAGCCCCTACTCACCTTTCAGCCAGGAAAGTACTAACTACTGAGGCTTCCATCCAAACAACAAACAGGCATATAAGATGAACATTTATACCAGGTAGGTATACTCATTAGATCAATCAACTATGGGAGACCAGAAGGACAGTATGTGCACAGGGAGATAGTGCAGAGGGCAGGAATGTATAGGAAGAAGAAACAATGAAAGGGTAACCAGATGGAGAAAGTAGGAAGAGAGTTGTTATATTATGGAGAGCACTCTAGATGCCATAAAACAAAATGTGCATGAACTGTTGTATGGGAAATGTATTATCTCTACAAACTTTCACCCAAATCACAATTCTAATTAATTAAAGAAAACAACACAGGTTTTCCAAAATAAATAGAAGGCTTAAAAATGAAAAATACTTTCCTGTAAATTATTAAATGTACATGGATTAGACAGTTGATTGTGCACAATAAAAAGAAATTGAGGAAGCTAGAAGATAGCGATAAAGAATGGCTTATAGTAAATAAATGAGAGATACATGAAAAATGTGAAAGATCAATGGGTATAAATTTGAAAGTGAAATGTATGGCAATTAAGCTGTCTGAAGAATAGAACAAAGAAAATAAAAGAGAGAATTTTCAAAGAAAATAGTAGAGAATTTTTCAGAACTGATGAAAGAAATAAATCCTTGGAATCAGAAAACATAATTAATCCAATAGGAGGTAGAAGTAAATACATAAATAAATACAATACATTTAAAATATAGAACTCCAAAAACAACATTAAAACAACATGAGAGAAAAATAGATTACTTTCAAAAGGATGATAATTTGTCAGACAGTAGACTTTTCAACAGCAATTAAAGAAGCCTCAAGCTATAAAATATTGTGCAAGGTGAAGGTCACTATCATGTAAGAGCAAGAGTGAAATGAAGACATTTTTCAGATTAAACAAAAAGTCTAAAAAGCTGAAATATTAAAAACATTCAGGAGTTCCAGTAAGATGGCAGTATAGGCAGAAAGACTACACAGACCTTCTTCAACAAAGAAAAGGGAAACCAATTAACACAGGCACAGAAGATAATCCTGGAGCCCTGAGCTTTGAAGAAAAGGGTGTAGAAATGGACTAAACTCCAACTAGTAGAAGAATTTGCATGAAAACAGCAAAAAAAGGGACATATAGAACTGAGGCCTGGCAGTGATCTTGCCAGTACAGATAGCTTGGGTATTGCTGAATGGTGTTAGGACCTCAGAATTAACCTAAAAATTGGGCCTATTAGTCAGGGCTTGCATGGAGGCCTGCACTGGTGGCTGGTGAATAAAAGGGGAAGCAGTGAAGAGGAAGGAGGGCTGAGCTGTGCACTTTTCCCTGCTTGGAATGTGCAGCTATTTCAAATGTTTACAAGTGCTTTGACCATTTTAGATATTTAAAGAGATAGCGTTCTCCCAGATTCAAGCAATTTAGGAATGGGCTCTACCTGCCAAAAACTGCAAGGACATTCTGAACACCAACAACTGGAAAGGTGTGATATTTCCCTTGTTACTCTTATACCACACAGCCTTTGGTGAAAGGAGCTGTAGCCATCACTCACTCCCACCCACCTTCTAGGCTGGCAGGAATTCCATCCCAGTCTGTGTGCTTGGATGGACCCTGGGTGCCCTGCCCACTCTGCCAAGATTTATTTATTTTTCTTTAGTTTGTTCGTTTTTGTCTGTTTTAAAATTAATATTATTATTATTTTTCTTCTTATTATTATTTTTTATTCTTCCTTTCCTAGGTTCTAGTTTTCAGCTTTTTCTCTCTTCCCTGTTCCTGGTTCCATTTCTTTTTCTTTCTCATGGTTAACTCTGTTCCTTGTTTTTCTTTTTGGATTTTTCCCATTTTTTTCTTCATTATTCTCCTACTTTACTTTTTTCTCTTAGTAGCCTCTCTGCAGATACTGAGGTTTTTTTTTTTTTTCTTCTTCTTTTTTTTGGTTATTTTTCCTATGTGATTGCATGATGTGTTTTTTTGTCCATTTGTTTTTACCTATTTAATGGATATTCAATTTTTATTCTTGTTTTACTGAGTGGGAGATAGCAACAGTGCCCATATGACACAACTACACCCACACCACCTGCAGCATCACTTACTGAGTGAGAGCCTCCACTTCCTTCTCCACCAACTGGCCAAAAATAAACAACCACCAAGAAGAGCCTGATTCACCCTTAGCTGCTCTTCACAAACAGTTAACAGAGATCTAAATATAACAACATCGCAATGTCTTGGAGAAACAGATCATCACAGTTCACACAAAGAAGCAAGATAAAGCAAGAGAAACAAAGGACCAGAATACAGACCCAGAACACATCACTGAGGAAAAAGCAGCATTGGAACTCCCTGATAAGGAATTCATAAGAATTATATTTAGGTATCTTCAAAGGATTGACAGACAGATCAAGGAAAACTGACAAAATTAAGGAAACCACAGACAAAACCAAAGAACAAATTCAGAAGAAAATAAAAGAAGAAAGTGACAAAAGAAATGAAAAATTAGAAATAATTAAAAATCTACAGATAGAAATCCAAAAAATTAATATTAAATTTCAGAAATAGATGATACATTGGAAGGGCAAAAGAGTAGAATTGAATCAATGGAAGACAACATTAATGAGATTGAAGACAAATACTTGAATATGTCTTTGGAAAGGGATCAATCAGAAAAAAAGATCAAAACAAAATGAAGAAAACTTAAGGTTCATGTGGGATACAATCAAAAGGAATAACCTATGTGTCACTGGAATTCCAGAACAGGAAGAGAAAAATAAAAACACTGAGAAAATTGTCCAAGATTTGTTGGAACAGAATTTTCCTGATATGATGAAAGATGAGAATATATCCATTCAGCAAATCAACTGAACCAAAATCACCAAGACATATCATCATCAAACTTATAGAAACCAAAGACAAAGAAAGAATACTGAAAGCAGCATGGGAAAAACAAAAACAAAACAAAACAAAACAAAACAAAAAAAATACTGAAAAGGACAACCTATAAGAATAAACTCTGATTTTTCAGCAGAAAGCATGCAAGGTAATGGGATGGTATATATAAAACCCTGAAAGAGTAAAATTTCCAACCAAGGATTATATACCTGGCAAAAGCATCCCTCAAATATGATGCTGAAATTAGGACATTTCCAGATAAGCAGAAATTAAGGGAATTTCTTAAAACTAGACCAACCTTACAAAAGATAGTACAGTGAGTCCTTTGAAGACAGAATCAATAACAGCAAAAAACACCTGACCATTAATACATATGATAACATAACCCAGAAACCAACACAACTATGGATGTATCCAAAGAAAAATAAGCTTGCAAGATTGTAAACAGAGAACCAGAGACAACAATTGGTAAATGAGGACAACTGTAAGTTACAGAACTTGTAAATAGTGATGAAGTCAAGAGAGTTGCAAGATAGAATGGACTATTCTAAACTTGAGGAAAAATTATAAATCAAGATAACTTCAAAGAAAAATGATATATGTTCACATCACAATAAAAAAGAGGACAAAAAAATTTAGCAAATACTAAAACAATATCAACAAAGGAAATGATAACACAATACATAAACAAAATGAGCTCAGCACAGAAAATTATATGGAACAAAGAAACCAGGGACACCATAGAAAAGCACATAACAAAATGACAGTAACCAATTCATACTTGCCAATAATTACATTAAATGTTAGTAGATTAAATGCACCACTCAAGAGATGGAGAGTTTCAGACTGGATAAGAAAACATAACCCATCAATATGTTGTCTACAAGAGACACGCCTTAGAGACAGACAAAAATAGACTAAAAATAAAAGGTTGAAAAAAGATATATCAAGAAAATGTCAACCCAAAAAAAGCAGGAGTGCCATTAATTTCCGATCAAGTAAACTTTAAGAAAAGACCACCATATGAGACAAAGAAGGACATTATATAATGATTAAAGGATCAATTGAACAAGAAAATATAACCATAATAAATATCTATGGATCTAATGAAAGAGCCCCAACATTAACAAATCAGATTTTAAAAGAATTGAAAAGTCAAATAGATGACTCCACAGTCATAATGGGAGACTAATACACTAACTTCAATGAAAGATAGAACTGGAAAGACACTCAACAAAGAGGCAGAAGAGCTAAACTATACAATCCACCAACTTGACCTTATACATATCTACAGAACACTTCACACAACAACAGCACAATATACATTCTCCTCCAGTGCCCATGGAAC
>NW_006921673.1:11370683-11372533 GCF_000298275.1 Orycteropus afer afer | reverse complement strand
TTTTCATGTAAATTCTTCTGCTAGTTGGGGTTTAATCTACTTCTGTATCCTTCCCTTCAAGGCTCAGGGGTCCAAGATTATCTTCTGTGTCTGTGTCAATTTTTTTCCCTTTTCTTTGTTGAAGAGGGTCTGTGCAGTCCTTCTGCCTAGTCGGTCATCTTGCAGGAACTCCTCACAGGTTCTTGAGATTAAGATGTGAACCTTTTGAGGGGTCATGACTCAGACTATCAAAACTATCTACTATGAACTATTATAAACACCATGGCATATCTGACAGTACTGGCACACACATTGCAAGCATTTTCATAAACCTAACATACAAATATGTTGTCCAAATAGCCTCTAATTTCATATCTGGGCAAAATGAAAAGTTATTGAATACATGAATTTTGAGGAATCGAACAGGATATATAGTGCACAAGACAGAGAGAAAGGGAGGGAGGGAAGGAGAGAGAGAGATTGCCCTCTCTGATTGTCTGGCACATAGTGACCATGTAAGATTTGCTGACTGGATGAATGTTTTGAAATATATATTTAATCTTTAGTCACAGGTATACCCTTTCCATGAGAAATGTAGAGGAATAGGAGCAAGAAAAATTAATGAGGAATCTTCATGATATATATAAATCAATGATAGAGATTATTATTTATTCATTTAATCATCATTACTCTGAAACCATGAGAGGTAGACCTCAATGAAATGTTCTTCTTTTCCAGGTCTCATAAGTTTTCTACCTTCAAGATGGTGCATCTTACTTCTTTCCTATCACTCTGTATGAGTGGAAAATATTTAAATTTTCCTCTTCTTAACATGTACTGGCTTTTGCAGGTTTTACTGTACTATGCTGGGAATAAAGACAATAGTCTAGCATTTACTTCTAAAAGAGGAAAGTTCTGAGGGAGGTTATTAATGTGGGTAGAGGTGAGGAACTGAGTCAGGGCTCTGTGTAATTAAGAGACCCAGAGAAAGGTAACATTGCTGACCAGGCCAAACAATAGCAGTGTCACCAGAGTATACTATAAGCACCTGAAAAGAGGCTTGTGGGCAATGTTGGCTGATACAGAGGAAAAAGATATCTTTGTTAATTCACAGCTAACTAACAATAAATAAATAGATAAATTACTATTCATGATTCAACAAAACTTCATAAACACATTAAGGCCCTATTAGTGCTTAAAATTTTCAATCAAGCCTGTGCCCAAACTTGTACTTCTTAAAGTACAGAAGCCCATTCAGAGTTATTGCCAAAGGCACCTACTCAAGCTCTAAACAAAGCAATTTTTACAAGGACTAAGTCTTTCTGAGCCCTGGGTGCAGAGATGTGAGTGTGAGACTCCTCCAGAGATGATACCTGGAAGTGGTTAGGGGAGAGTAATGGGAATAAGTAGATTCATTTCTATAAATACTAATGCCTCGAGAAGACAATAAAACCAGCATATCAGAATCCATGGGTGATAAATAGAATTATTTTACCTACATATGTGCACCAAATGTATCTTCATATAAAAAGAATTAATAATAATGTGGGCATCCTATTGCGTACCAGGCAAGATTTTGAACTTCTGATGCACTGCACAAACCCATATAGGTCACTTATATGTAATGTAAACCTGCCTAGGTACAGAACTCCAATAAATATTTTGGTATACCCAGATTTTGGAACTTTGAACAGAAACTAGCATATGATCTTAATAAAGAAAAGGTCCATATGTGTTATTATAATGTATAATTTCATGAATGTTTGATGAATACAAAAATAACATATACTCTTATGTTTCCCAGGAGTCTCAGAATTAGATGAATTTGCTTTGCAATATGCACCCTGTGGATTGTCTCAAAGTCATGAACA
>NW_006921673.1:11368280-11370228 GCF_000298275.1 Orycteropus afer afer | reverse complement strand
TCCAATTGCCTCGTATGCATGTGAGAGCTGGACAATGAATAAGGAAGACTGAAGAAGAGTTGATGCTTTTGAGTTGTGGTGCTGGAGAAGAATGCTGAAAGTATCATGGACTGCTAAGAGAACTAACAGATCTGTCCTGGAGAAAGTGCAGCCAGAATGCTCCTTGGAAGCAAGAATGGCCAGACTTTGTCTCACCGATTTTGGTCATGTTGTAAGAAGGGACCATTCCCTGGAGAAGGATGTCATGCTTGATAGGGTGGATGGTCGATGAAAGGGGGGAGCCTTCAACAAGATGGATTGACACGGTGGCTGCAATGATGGGCTCAAGTCTAGCAGGGATTGTGGGGCTGGCGCGGGATGGTGCAGTGTTTCGTTCTGCTGTGCTTGGGGTCACTATGAGTCAGAAACGACTCAATGGCACTTAACAACAACAAATAGGAAAATTAAAAACTAAGAGAAATGTGGACACATATTTCCAGAAGAGGAGTCTTGGTTCAGTCTGTGAAGTCTTAATTTGAATACCTCCATAGCTATGCTCAGATTTCGCAAGATGGAATAAACAGCAATCAGATTGACTATATCTGTGGCAAGAGGTGATGGCAAAGCTCAATATCTTCAGCCAAAACAAGGCCAGGAGTTGATTGTGGAACAGACTATCAACTGTTCATATGCAAGTTCAACTTGAAGTTAAAGACAGTTAAAACAAGTCCATGAGAGCCAAAATATGATCTAGAACATATTCCTTCTGAATTTAGAGACAATTGAAATAATAGATTTGATATATTGAATACCAGTGACCAAAAAATCAGAATAATTATGGGATGACATCAAGAGCATCATACATGAAGAAGGCAAGAGGTCACTAAAAGGATGAGAAAATAAGAAAAGACCAAAATGCATGACAGAAGAGACTATGAAACTTGCCCTTGAGTGAAGAGTAGCTAAAGCAAATGGAAAAAATCACAATATAAAAGAGTTCGACAGAAGATTTCAAAGAGCAGCTCAAGCAGACAAAGCCAATTACTATAATGAAATGTGCAAAAACTTGGAGTTAGAAAACTAAAAGGGAAGAATGTGGTAAGAGTTTCTCAAGCTGAAAGAACTGAAGAAAAAAGTTAAGCCTCTAGTTGCCATATTGAAAGATTCTATGGGCAAAATATTGCATGATGCAGGAAACATCAAAAGAAGATGGAACAAATATACAGAGTCACTGTACCAACAAGAACAGGTAGATCTTCATCTACTTCAGGAGGTGCATATGATTAACAACCAGTGGTACTGAAGGAAGAAGTTAAAGCTGCACTGAAGGAATTGGCAGAGAACAAGTCTCCAGGAATTGACAGAATTCCAATTGAGATGTTTCAACAAACAGATGCCCCATTAGAGACTCACTCGGTTATGCCAAGAGATTTGGAAAACAGCTACCTGGCCAACTGACTGGAAGAGGTCCATATTTGTACCCATTCCAAAGAAAGGTGATCTCACAGAATGTGGAAATTATCAAACAATATCATTGATATCACACACAAGTAAGATCTTACTGAAGATGATTCAAAAACGGTTGTAGTAGTATACTGACAGAAAGCTTCCAGAGGTGCAAGCTGGATTCAGAAAAGGACATGGAACAAGGGATATAATTGCTGCTGTCAGATGGATCTTGACTCAAAGCAAAGAATACCAGAAAGATGTTTACATGTGTTCTATTGACTATGCAAAGGCATTTGATTGTGTAGATCATAACAAATTGTGGATAGCATTGAGAAGAATGGGAATTCCACAACACTTGACTGTGCTCATGAGGAACCTGTACATTGACCAGGAGGCTGTTGTTCAAACAGAACAAGAGGACACTACATGTTTAAAATCAAGAAGGGAGTGTGTCAGGGTTGTATCCTTTCTCCATACTTATTCAATCTGCATGCCAAGCAAATAATCCGAGAAGCTAGAC
>NW_006921673.1:11349736-11367620 GCF_000298275.1 Orycteropus afer afer | reverse complement strand
GAGAAGGATGTCATGCTTGGTAAGGTGCAGGGTCGATGAAAGAGGGGAAGACCTTAGACAAGATGGATTGACACAATGGCTGCGATGATGGGCTCAAGTATAACAGGGATCATGGAGCTGGCGCAAGATCGGTTGGTGTTTCATTCTGCTGTGCACAGGGCCACTGTGAGTCAGAACGATTGGATGGCACCTAACAACAACAACAATAAAGTGCACCTAACCCAAGCCATGGTGTTTCCAATAGCATCAAATGTATGCGGAAGCTGGACAATGAATAAGACAGACTGAAGAAAAGTTGATGCATTTGAGTTGTGGTGTTGGCGAAGTATACTGAAAGTATTATGCAGTGCCAGAAGAACTAACAAATCTGTCATGGCAGAAGTGCAGCCAGAGTGCTCCTTGGGAACAATAATGGCTAGACTTCATCTCACCTACTTTGGTCTTGTTGTCAGAAAGGACCATTCCTGGAGAAGAGTGTCATACTTGGTAAAGTGAGGGGTCAGCAAAAAAGGAAGACCTTCAATGAGATGGATTGACATATGGGCTGCAACAATGGGCTCAGGTATAGCAAGAATTAGGAGGATGCTTACGTCTTTCATTCTGTTGCTTTAGGTTATAGGGTCACTTTGAGAGCCAACTCAACATCATGTATCAACGACAATAACAACGACAATAATCATAGAGGATAAAGCCACTGGCTCCACTTACTCAACATAGAGAGAAAATAAAATGAGTAGCCCTGGTGGTGCAGTGGTTGAGTACTCAAATGCTACCTGAAAGGTTGGCTGTTTGAACCCAAGAGCTGCTCCACAGGAGGAGGATAAGGCAGTTTGAATATTTTCATAAATATTCACAGACTTGAAAACTCTGTGCAGGCAGATCTCCTCTTTTCTACAGGGTCACTATACATCAGAATCAAATTGATAACAATGAATTTAGTAGGTTTAAATTCTACCTTTGTCATAGGTTCTAACTCAATACTTTCAAGTATACACTTACTTTTTATAAACTTTTGATTTAGTTTATATTGCTGCTGTATTAGTGTCTTATTGCTGTTTTTGAAAAATTGCTCCAAATTTAGAAGAAAACCAAAGTCACTGCCATCAAGTTGATTCTAACTCATAGTGACCCACTTTGGGTTTCTAAGACTGTATATCTTTACAGAAGCAGACTTCCTCATCTTTCTTCCATTGAATGACTGATTGGTTCCAGAAGCCTACCTTTTTATTAACAGCTGAATGCCTTAGCCACTGCACCATTAGACCCTAATGTTATTGGCTGGAATTACAAAATTACAAAGTTCAGTATATCAGAAGTTCAAAATGAGTGAAAAGGACTAAAATCAAGATGTCAACAAGATTGATAACCTTTGGAGACTACAAAATATAATCAATTTCCTGCCTTTTCCAGCAAGTAGGATACTTCCCCAATTATTGACTCATCCTATTCATCTCATTATACCAACCTCTTTCTTCTATTGTCAATATCTTCTATTCTTGCCTTTAAATCTTTTGCTTCCTTGTTATAAGGACCCTTGCATTACATTTAGGGCCCATTCAGATAATCAGTGGCAAGATCTTTAACTTAATCATATTTATAAAATCACTTTTTTCATGTAAGGTAACATTCACAGGTACTTGGGAATAGGTTGTGAAACTCTTGAAGGGTCATGATTCAGCTTACCAAAAGTATCTACCATGAATTAAGATAAACACAATGATTTGTGTAAATTGGTAAATAAATATCAAACATTGTGCTTTACACTGACTACACTCTACTTCAAAGTACAGATAATCATGTGCAAGTATCTTTACAAAGCCAATATACAGATATGGTGTCAAAATAGTCTGCAGCTACATATCTGGAAAATTTTAAAATCTTTGAATACTTGAATTTTGGAGAATTGAGCAGGAGAGATACCTCCCTTCCCATGATTGTGTAGCTCATACTGAGCATTCAAGATTTACTGAATTAATGAAAGTATGGACATATGCTTTTAAGCTTTATTCTCAGGTATAGTCCTTTCCATGAGAAATGGGAGAGGAAGGGAGAGTAAAAACAATCAATGATGAGTTTTCATGATATATAAAAATCAACAGTAGAGTTAAAGATGATATTTAAAAATACTCGTTATAATGAAACCATGAGAGCCAGACCTCAATGGGACTTCCTTGTTTTCCTAGGTCTCATGAATTTTCCACTTTTTATGGGGAGCAGTTCACCATTTTTCTATTGCTTTCTATGAGTGAAAAATATTTTGATTTTCCTCTTCTGACAGATTTTTGCCTTACACATGCACGCACTGCCTTTCGCAAGTTTTATTTTACTAAGCTATGAATAAAGACAATGGGAGCTCTGGTGGCATAGTGCCTAAGACATTTGACTGCTAACCAGAAGGCTGGTGGTTCCAACCCACCAGCCACTTCTCAGAAGGAAGATTGGGCAATCTACCTTGGAAACCCAAGGAGGGGTGCTATGAGTCGGGATTGACTCAACGGCAGTGAGCTTGAATTTTTGGTGAGTAAAAACAGTAACTTAGGATTTATTGTAAAATGAGAAGGTCTTAAAGGTGGTTGATAATATGATGGGGAGAGGTGAGGAACTGAGTCAGGGTCCTGGGTGGGTAAGAAGCACTGTGAAATGTTATATTGCTGACCAAGCCAAGCGATAGCAGTGCCCCTTGAGTATGCTGTTGCTGTGTCAGTCTGGCAAAGCAACACAGGTCATGAAACAAAGTGACACGAAAGCATTAAAGGTTTAAGAGGAACGGGGGCCAGGTGGATGCTCTGCATATGATGCAAGAGTGACTCCTGATGGCCACATTCTGCTTTATACATTAATACATAATTACACATTATTCTTGTAATGTGCTTAATACAATCAAAGAGTCTGCTTAAGACTATCAAGTATTCTCTACAAAGTTAAAACTTTACTCTTTCCCATACCTGGGGGTCTTTTCCCATGTCCCAAAACAATATGTGATTAATTAGGTTAACATTTCTTACAAAAATAGTGAATAATCACCAAAATGTATTATTCTAAAACATAACATGATTATTAGGGTACATGATTATAAGGTATGAAATAATTATCAAAATACATTATTTTAAAGTATGGTTACTGAAACTTATTATTCTTAGGGCAAAACATTGTTCCCATAAAACAGGTTAGCAAACATTCTGCTGGGGCAATGTTCCACCCCAGGGACATAATAGTAGGAGCCAAGCAAGCACTCAGCCATAAGAGAGGCCTTGACTTCTCTTAGCTGTTGTTGGAACATGTGCCTTGCAATCATGTCCTTTTGGTGGTCTTTTTCTTGGTCTCCAACATGCTGTAATCACCTGAAAGAAGAGTTGTGACCAGTGTTGGGTGGTGCAGAAGAAAAGCCTACACATGTAAATTCCCTTCAATAAACAAATAGGTAATTACTATTCCAATCCAATTTCATGAACATATTAAGGCCCTATCTTTGTTTTTGAACTTCTGTTAAGCCTGTGTTTACTTCTGAAAGTACAGCATCCAATTTAGTGGTCCTGCTGGAAGCTCCTTCTAAAGGTCCAAAACCAGCAGCTTTACAAGGCTCAAATCCCACCAAGCCCTGGGAGCAGAGGCCTTATTTTGAGGCTCTGCAAGGGGATATTTGGAAGTAGTTAGGTTTTTCTGAGGGGTGAAAAATGGAAGTCAGTAAATTCATTTTTGCAAATTCTAACCTTCCTAGGAAATAGTACAGCCTCCATACCAAAATCTACTGGTAAGCAATAGAAGCATTTTACCTACATGTGTAAAACAAATGCATTCCTCACATAAAGAGAAATACTAATAAATCAGGTGAGCATCTAATTGTGTACCAGACAAGATTTTGAGCATCAGATATACTGCACAAAGCAACTTAGGCCACTCATGTGTAATGCAACACTACCCAGACACAGAATTCCAATAAATGTTTTGGGATACCTATTTTTCTCCCTTTTTATTGCAATTTGGATGGGAGTTTATAGAACAAATTCATTATGCAGTCAACTATTCATGCACATTTTTTTTTACATGACATTGATTGCAATCTCGATAATATAACAGCTCTCTTCCCACTTTCTCTCTGTAGTTACCTTTTCTCCATGTCCTCCTTTCCTACACTTTCCTACACTCTGAGCTGTCTCTCTTCTGCTCTCCCATAGTATACCTATATTTTTTAAGTTTTTATAGAAACTAGACTATAATCTTAAGTAAAGACAAGACTCATGTGTGTTATTGTGTACATCCGTTCATGAATGGCTGATGAATACATAAAATAACATACATCTAATGCTCTTTCTCTTTCCCAGGAATCTCAGGCTCAGATGGATTTGCTCTGCAGTATGGACCCCGTGGATTTTCGCAAGGTCATAAGCAATGGTCACAAGACAACTCAGACTCAGAATACTTCTCATGTGCCTGTTCAGTAGACAAGATCCTTCACAAAGGTACATGGATGGGGGAGAGATGGGATTAAGTAGGAATCAAAAGGGAAAGTGGAATAAAATGAAATGAGCTTCTTTGTTCAGCAACTGGCACTCATTCTTTCAAGAATTAACTTCAGCTTCTGTTCCCAGTTACTGGTCAGAAATGTATAGTACTCTGCAAAAGGATCCTGAAGGATCTTAATTTAAAAAAAAAAAAAAAAAGCACTGCCATCAAGTTGATTCTGACCCATAGAAACACCCATTGGGTTTCCAATAAGATTCCAATAAATCTTTACAGAAATAGGTTGGCTCATCTTCCTTCCACAGAGCATCTGGTGGGTTTGTACTAGCAACATTCTGGTTTCCAGTCAAATGCCTTAGGCACTGCTCCATTAGAGCTCCTTAAATGATCTGAATTGTTGTTGTTCTTATGTGCCATTGAGTCAGACCTGACTCAGCGACTCTTACTTGGGTTTCTGAGGTGGTATCACTATGGAAGTAGATCGTCCAACCTTCCTTCCAAGGAAGGGCTAATGGGTTTGAACCATCAGCCTTCTGGTTAGCAGTCAAGTGCCTTAGGCACTACAGTACCAGAGCTCCCATGATCTGAATGTTGCTGTTGTTGTTGTTTGCCGTCGAGTCAGCCCCGACTCATAGCGACCCCTCCTTGGGTTTCCGAGGCAGTATCACTACGGAAGTAGGATTGCCCAACCTTCCTTCCGAGGAGTGGCTGGTGGGTTTGAACCACCTGCCTTCTGGTTAGCAGTCAAGTGCCTTAGCCACTATGCTACCAGAGCTCCCATGATCTGAATAGGAACATTAAATAAAAGAGAAATGCAGACATACATTTCCAGAAGAGGGGTCTTGGGCAAGTCTGTGAAGTCTTCATTTGAATGCATCAAGCTTTATGTCTAGTTGTTGGGGAATTCTAAGAAAATCTTAATATCTGTGTCAACATCTACATTTACCTACATATGCATCTATATCTCAATATAGTTTTATATCTCTATCCCTATATCTCTATTGTTGTTGCTGTTTTATGTATCTATGCCCACATGCCAAATTGTTCTGAAACATGTATGCATTTTTTCTATTGGCATGATAACTCATGAGGAATCTCGAGCTAATAAAAATACCATCCAAATGGATGTAATGGCATATTTTATTTTAGGAATGATTCAGGTCACCAACATTATGTATACACCTTCAAAAATATCATTCAGCAAATTTTAACATTAATATGTTTATTTCCTTGATAATACTATCATTAGCGTAGTTAGGTGCTATCAACTAGGTTTCAGATCATTGCAACCTCATGTACAATAGTATAAAACCCTCCTTGGTCTTGTGTCACCCTCAAAATCATTGCTATATTTGAGCCAATTGTTACATGGATTTGATAAGTCACCTTTGTTGGGAGAATTTCTCTCTCTTTTTTTTTTTCTTACCCTTTCTTTGTTGCCCAGTGGTAAAGACTTTCACTTCCTTTATGTTAAATTGTAATCCATACCAAAGATTCTAGTCTTTGTTTATCAGAAGTGAGAGCTTCAAGTCCCATTGCTTTCAGCAAGAAAGATTGTGTCATCTACATATCACACAGGTTGTTAGTCTTCCTCCAATCCTGATGTTGTGTTCCTCTTCCTATAATCCAGCTTCTTGGATTATTTACTCACCATACAGATGACACAAACCTGATGAACACGTTTCCTGCTTTTAAACCAAGCAACATCCCATTTTCTGTTACAATGACTGCCTTTTTGAATATGTACAGCATCCTAATAAGAATATTTAAGTGTTCTAGAATTCCCGTTCTTTGCAATGTTGTTTATTTGTTATGATGCACACAGTAGATTTCCTTTGCATTGACAATAAAACACAGATAAACATCTTAGCAGTAATCTCTCTTTCAACCAAGATTCACCTGATAGCACTAATGTCACATTAAAGTAAAATTTTGCTGAAGATAATTCCAGAAATATTACAGTAATATGTAAGTAGGGAACTGCCAGAAATTCAAGCTGGATACTTTTTTATAACTATTGTTATTAGTTACAATTGCTGCTATACTAGTTTCCTAACACAGCTGTTAAAAAAAAAAAAAAATGCCCAAACTTAAAACAAAACCAAATACAGTGCAATCTACCTGATTCCATCCAATTCATAGTGACCTCCATTGGGATCCCAAGACTAAATCTTTACTGAAGCAGACTGTCTCATCATTCTTCTGAGGAGTGGCTGATGGGTTTGTACTGCCAGATATTTGTTAGCAGCTGAATGCCTTAGCCATTGTACCTCTAGACCCTAATGTTAGCAGCTTAAATTCCAAAATTATTCTCCTAGAGTTCAGTAGATCAGAAGTCCAAAATGAATATTAAGGACTAAAATCAAGATCTCAACAGTAGTGATTCCTTCTGGATACTCCAAAGTATAATAAATTTTCTGCCTTTGCTAGCATGTAGGAGACTTCTCCATTCCTTGACTCATGGTGTCTTCATCTTGTCACCGCAGCCACTTGTTTCCATTGTCACCATCTCCTATTTCTGGCTTTAAATGTATTGCTTCACTCTTATAAGGACTCTTGCATTACATTTATGGCCTATTCATACAATCAATGCCAAGATCTTTAACTTAATAATATCTGTAAATTCCCTTTTGTCATGTAAGGTAACATTCATAAGTTCTTGAGTTTAGGATGTGAACCTCTTGAAAGGTCATGATTCAGCCCATCAAAATTATCTACTATGAATTATGATAAACACAATGACATATTTATAAAAAAAGTAAATAAATATTAAATATTGTGTTTTTTCACTGACTGTACTGACACTATAGACATACACAGTTCAAGCATCTTCATAAATCCAACATACAAATATGTTGTCCGGACATCCTTCAACTACATATCTTGGCAAAACTGAAATTTATTTATTACTGGAGTTTTGGAGAATTGAACCAGAGAGGGCAGTCCCTCTCCATGATTGTTTGGCCCAAAATAAGCATTCAAAATTTACTGAATGGATGAAAGTTTAGTTTTTACTTATAGGTAAACCTCTTTCCATGTGAAATGAAGAGGAAGGGGAAGGAAGAACAATCAATGAGGAATTGTCATGATATATATACATCAGTGATAGAGCTTTTTTTTTTTTACTCTTTAATAATAGTAGTAATAATTGTTATAGTGAAACCATGAGAGCCAGATCTCAGTGGGACTTCCTTTTTTTCCCAGGTCTCATTAGTTTTCTACATTTAACAGGGTACAATGCAGGGCTTTTCTATCACTCTCTATGAGAGGAAACTACTTCAATTTTCCTTTTTTGACAGTTTTTTTTGTCTTACTTATATACTGGGTTTTGCAGGTTTTATTGTGTTATGCTAGGAGTAAAGTTAGCATAATCATGCCTATAACCAAACATTTACTTCTTAAAGGACTGATGCCCACTTACAGTTACTGCTAAAGACTCATACTCAATCTCTAAAAGCAGCAGTTTTCACAAGGCCAAGTTCCTCTGAGCCCTGGAAACAGAAGCCTGAATATGAGTCTCCTTTATGCCTGATGTCTACAAGTGGTTATGGGCCAGTAATGGAAGTCAGTTGTTTCATTTCTAAATTCTAACTCCCTAGGAAACAATGCAACTTCCATATCAGAATCTACATGTGATAAACAGGAACAATTTCACCTACATATACATATCATATGTATTCTTCATATTAAAAATAATAATATAGGCATCGTGTTGTGTACCAGGGAAGATTTTGAGCCTCTGATGTACTGCACAAAGCAACGCAGGCCACTCATAGTCAAGGCAGTCCCAGTGAGATACAGAATTCTAATAAACACTTTGTTGCACTAAGGTTCTGGAACTTTTTATAGAAGCTAGACTATAATATTAATAAAGAATAAAGACTTTCTCTCTCTTGCTCTCTCTCTCTCTCTCTCTCTTTCTCTTTGTTTTTTCCTAACCCTTTACTGATTGGTTCAGTGGTAAAGATTTTCACTTTCTTTATGTTTATGTGTAATTCATATTGAAGACTCTAGTCTTTGATCTTCAGCAGGAGTTTCTTCAAGTGCTCTTTGATTTTAGAAAGAAATGTTTTGTCATCTGCATATCACAAGTTGTTAGAGTAGCCCTCCATTCCTGAGGTTGTATTCTTCTTCATATTGTCTAGTTTCTCAGATTATTTGCTCAGCATACATATTAGATAAGTATGATGAAAGGATTTAACCCTTATGCACACTTTATCTGACTCTAAGAATGCAGCATCCCATTGTTCTGTTCCAATAATTGCCTCTATGCCTTTGTACAGTGTCCTAATGAACATATTTAAGTGATCTAGAATACTTTTTCTTGGCAATGTTATCAATTTTTTATGGTCCACACAATTGAATGCCTTTCTATAGTTAATAAACATAGGTCAGTAGCTTTCTGGTATTTCTGTTTCACCTACGATCTATATGAAATAATTAACATCATATGCAAGTAAAATTTGCTGAAGATAATTCCATAATTCTGCAGCAGTATATCAATAGAAATTCAATCCAGATTCAGAATAGGATGAGAAAGAGAGATATAATTGGGGACGTTAGAGGAGATCTTGGCTTTAGGCTGAGAATACCAGAAAGATAATATTATAGAGATGGAAAATAAGTGTATTTGAAACTGTGAAAGATGTAGAAACAATAACAAAACCCTACCAATATAAAACAGGTTTTCCAAAACAAATAGAAGGTTTTGAAATGAAAAATATTTTCCTGTAAATTATTAAATATAAGTGGATTCGATAGCAGATTGTGTACAGATAAAAAAGAAATTGAGTGAACTAGAGGATAGAGATGAAGAATGTTGTCGTTAGGTGCTGTCAAGTTGGCACCGAGCCTTACACAACATAAAGAGAGACTGCTCAGTCCTGTGCCAACCTCACAATCCTTCCTATACCTGAGCTCATTGTTGCAGCCACTGTATCAATCTATCATATTGAAGGTCTTCCCCTTTTTTGGTGACCCTCCACTATACCAAAGATGTTATCCTTCTCCAAGAAATGGTCTCTTCTGATGACATGACTCAAGCAGTCCAGACTAAGTGTAGCCATTCTAACTTCCAAGGAGCATTCTGGCTACACTTCTTCCAGGACAAATATTGCTGTTCTCTGGTGGTCCACGGTATTTTCAATATTCTTTCACAACACCACAATTCAAAGGCATAAACTCTTCTGTCTTCCTTATTCGTTGTCCAGCTTTCACATTCATATGGAGCTATTGAAAACACTATGGCATGGGACACATACACTAAAGTCTTCAAAGTGATATCCCTGCTTCTTAATACATTGAAGAGGTCTTTTGAAGCAGATTTGCCCACAACAACATATCAATTGATTTCTTGACTGCTGCTTCCATTTGTGTTGATTGTGGAACCAAGTAATATGAAATCTTTGACAACTTCAATCTAGTCTCCATTTATTTTGACACTGTTTATTGGCCCAGTTGTGAGGATATTCATTTTCTTTATATTAAGGTATAATTCATACTGAACATTATAGCCTTTAATCTTTATCAATAAGTACTTCAAGTCATCTTCACTTTCAGCTAGCAAGGCTGTGTTGTGTGTATATTGTAGGTTGTTAATGAATCCCCTTCCAATCCTGATGCTGTGTTCTTTTTCACATAGCCCAAATGCTTTGCTCAGCATGTAGATTGAATAAGTATGCTGAAAAGAAACAAGTCTGATGCACTCCCTTCCTGATTTTAAACCATGCAGTATCCTCTACTCCATTGGAATGGCAATCTCCTGGTCTATACACAGTTTCCTCATGAGCACAATTAAGTGTTCTGGAATTTCCACTCTTCTCACAGTCAAATGTCTTTGCATAGTCAGTGAAACCCAGGTAGACATCTCTCTGGTACTCTTTACTTTCAGCCAAGATCCATCTTACATAAGAAATATTTTGAATCCTCTTCTGAATTCAGCTTGAATTCTTGGCTGTTCCTTGTCAATATACTCTTGCAACTGTTTTTGAATTATCTTCAGCACAATTTTACTTTCATGTGATATTAATGATTAAAAAAAAAAAAAAAAACACTGCCATTGAGTGGATTCTGACTCATAGTGACCCCCGTTGGGTTTCTAAGACAGTAGATCTTTACAGAAGTAGATTGCACAGTCTTGCTCCTATGGAGTGGCTGGTGGGTTTGAACCACCATCTTTCTGGTTACGAGTCCAGATCCCTTAGTCACTGTGCTACCAGTGTTCTGGATATTAATGATATTGTTTGATAATTCCTGTATTCTGTTGGAACAACTTTCTCTGGAATGGGTACAAAAATATTCATCTCTTCCAGTCAGTTGGCTGGCTTCCAGTCAGGTAACTGTTTTGAAAATTTCTTGGCATAAATGAGTGAGTGCAGCCAATGCTGCATCTGTTTGTTGAAACATCTCAATGGATATTCCATCGGTTCCAGGAGCATCATTTCTTTCCAATTCCTTCAGTGCATCTTGGACAACTTCTTTCAATACCATTGGTTCTTGATCATATGCTAACTCCTAAAATAGTTGAATATCAACCAATTCTTTTTGGTACAGTGATTCTGTTTTTCTTCCATCTTCTTTTGATGTTTCCTGCATCTTTCAACATATTTCCTATAGAATCCTTCAATATAGCAACTTGAGACTTGTATATTTTCTTCAATTCTTTAAGCTTCAGAAATGCTAAGTTTTTCTGTTGTCTCCTTCCACAGATGTAGTTGATCTAATTCCTGTTTATTCCATCTAGTGAGGTACAAATATATAGTGACCATTTATGTTGTTGAGAAAAGATATTTTCAATGCATAAGTCATTGGTCTTGCAAAATTCTGTCATGTGATTTCCAGAGTCATTTCTATCACCAAGGCCATATTTTCCAACTAACAATGATTCTTTTTTTTGTTTCCAACTTTTGCATTATAACCTTCAATTATTAATCAATACATTTTGATTGCATGTTTGGTAAATTTCAAAGTGCTGAAGTTGGTAAAAAATCTTCAATTTCTTTGTCTTTCACTTTAGTTGTTGGTGCATAAATTTAAATAATATTAGTTTTAACTGGTCTTCCTTGTAAGCATATATATATATATATATATATATATATATTTTCCTATACTGGCAACATTGTGCTTGAGGATAGATCTTGAAATGTTCTTTGTGACAATGAATGGAACACCAGGTCTTTTCAGTTTGTCATTCCTGGTATAGTAGACCATATGATTGTCTGATTTAAAATGGCCCAAACCAGTCTATTTCAGCTCAATAATGCCTAGGATATTGATCTTTATGCATTTCATTCTATTTTTGACAATTTACATATTTCCTAGATTTATACTTTATACATTCCATGTTCTGATTATTAATGAATATTTGCAACTATTTCTTCCCATTTTGAGTCATGCCCCGTAAGCAAATGAAGGTCCTGAAAGCTTTACTTCATCTACATCATTTAGGTCAACTCTGCTTTGAGAAAACAGCTCTTCCCCAGTTGTGTTTTGAGGGCATTCCAAATTGAGGGTCTCATCTTTCAGCACTATATCAAAGTTTCAGGGCTCTTCATAAAGTTTTCTGGTAATATATGACAGTGTTGCACTGTTATTCATAAGGTTTTCACTGTCCAAATTTTTTTCTGAAGTGGAAGGCCTTGTCCTTCTTCTTAGTCTCTCTTAATCTGGAAGCTCTGATAAAACCCAACCACCATGGGTGACTCTGCTTGTGTTTGAAATACCAGTGGTATAGTCTCCAGCTTCACAGCAACACACAAGCCACCACAGCATGACAAAGTGATAGACAAGTGGTGATGATGTCAAGAGGTGTTTGATGATTTAAACATCAGTACTCAAAAAACTCACTGCCATAGAGTTGATTTTGACTCACAGCACACCTCCCCCCCTCTTGGGTTTCTGAGGCTGTAAATCTTTATGGAAGTAGATTGTGCCATCTTCCTTCTGTGGAGCAGCTGTTAGGTTTGATCAATAATTCAGAAGTGATAAAATAGATTGTAGCTAAAGTATTGATTGTTGGTAACATATAAGATAGAGAATATGATGAGTGACTGGGAGTTAAAGCCTTCAAAGCTTTTTATATTGCTCCAAGAGAGGGTAAAACCGCTTACTTCAACAAGCAACACTGCACTCAGCTAAGTGGGAAAATAGGATGAGTAGCCCTGGTGGTACAGTGGTGGAGCACTCAGTTGCTAACTGAAAAGTCAGCAATTTGAACCCACCAGGTGCTCAGTGGGAAATGGATGAGATTGTCTGCTTCCATAAAGATTTATAACCTTGGAAAATCTGTGCAGGCAGATCCCATGTGCTCTATAGGGACATTATAAGTCAGAATCGATTTGATAACAATGCATTTAATGGGATTAAGGCCTACCCATGGGAAACTCCTAACTCAATATCATCTATGTATATTTACTTTTTATAAGCTGTCATATTAGTTACTACTGCTGCTGTATTAGTTTCCTGTTGTCACTATAAAAAAGTTACCCCAAACTAAGTGGCTCAAAATACAAATTCATTCTCCTTATGTTCAGTAGATCAGAAGTCCAAAATGTGTGTAAAGGGCTAAAATCAAAGTGTCCACAACACTAATTCCTTCTGGAGACTCCAAAGGATAATCAATTCCTTGCCTTCTCCAGCATGTAGTGGACTCCACCATTCATTGGCTCACGGCTTCTTCATCTCATCACACCAACTTTTGCTTCTATTATCAACATTCCCAAAAAGGCCTTTAAACTTATTGCTTCCCTCTTATAAGGACCCTTGCATTACAGTTAGGACCTATTCATATAACCTATGGAAAGATCTTTAACTTAATATATCTGTAAAATCCTTCTTGTCATGTAAGGTAATATTCATAAGTTCTTGGGAGGAGGATGTGAATCTTTCGAGGGATCCTGATTCAGCCTACCAAAACTATCTACCATGAGCTATGATTAAAAATTCTGATAGGATTAGCCTTACATGTACTAGCTTTCACAGATTTTACTGTATTATGCTAAAAGCAAAACTAATTTCCTATAATTTAATTATAAAATGGGAAGGTCTAAAAGGGGGCTATTAATATGGTAGGTAGAGGTGAGAAACTGAGTCCAGACCCTGTGAAGTTAAGAGGTACTGAGAAAGGTGACATTGGTGACCAGGCCAAGAGATGGTGGTGCCACCAGAGTATGCTGTAAGCACCTGAAAGGAAAGTCATGGCCAATGTTGCCTGGCACAGAGAAGAAGGCTATCCATATGAATTCACTTCAATAAATAAATAGATAAATTATTATTCCTGATTAAATAAAACTTCATTAGTATATTAAAACCCTATCTGTGTTTAAATACCTCAGTCAAGACAGTAAACCAACTTACTTCTTAAAATATAGCAGCCAGCTCAGAGTTCCTGCTTAGGGTTCCTACTCAAGCTCCAAACCCAGCAGTTTCATAGGGCCCAAGTCCCTCTGAGTTCTGGGAATAGAGGTCTGCGTGTGAGGCTCTACAATAGCAGATATCTGGAAGTGGTTATGGGCAAGAAACAGAAGTCAGTAGATTCTATTCTGCCGATGTAATTCCCCTAGGAAACAATACAACCTCCATATCAGAATCTACAGGTGATAAACAGAAGCATTTTACCTACATGTATAAACCAAGTGTATTCTTTATATAAACAGAAATATTAATAAATAATGTGAGCATTTTATTGTGTACCAGGCAAGTTTTTGAGCCTCTGATGCACATCAAAGCAACATAGACTGCTCCTGCATGATGCAGCCTCACCCAGAAACAGAAATTAGACTACAATCTTAATTAGGTCAGGGACCATGTGTGTTACAGTGCATGCCATTTCATGGATGAATACAAAAAATAACATATACATAAATTTTCTTTTCTTTCCTAGGAATCTCAGGCTTGGATGAATGTGCTTTAAAGTCTGTACATCCTGGATTATACCAAGGGCGTAGTCAGGAGGCTCCGGACAATTCAGAATCAGAATATATCTCATGTGCCTCTTCTATAGACCAGCTTCTTTACACAGGTGTGTGGATAGGCGAGATGTAGGGCTAAGTAGGAATCAAGTGGAAAAGTGAAATAAAATGATGACCTATAATTAGAATTGACCTTCTTTATTCATCGACTGACAGAAATCATCCATTCTTTCACAAACTGATTAAAACTCCTCTTTCCAATTACTAGTGAGAAATGTACTATGGACTCTCCTATGTCTTTTGTAAAAGGCTCATAAATGATCTGAATATGAGAGTTAAAAAACTAAAATAAATGTAGACACACATTTACAGAAGAGTAGTCTTGGACTAGCCTGTGAAGTCTTCATTTTAATACCTCTATCACTATGCCTGATTCCTGAGGAAGTTTCAGAAAATCTTTGTATCTATAGCTACATCTCTCTGCATATCCATCTATGTAGCTATATCAATATAGCTATATATTTATATATCTCTTTGTTTCTGTTGTTTTATATATTTATGCCCACAAGCTGAATTCTTCTAATTCTTGCATGAATTTATCTATCTGCACAATTTCCCATGAGGAAAATTGAGCTAATAGTAATACTTTCCAACCATTAATGATACTATACTGCATTTTAGCTATGGCTCAATTCTCTTAACATAGAAATATCACAAACAAAATACAAATTCCCACGCAGTCATTACCACACACACAATTTTAATAATAACTTATTTATAATTTGGAGTTATAATAAGGAAAGGGAGTAAGCAGAGGCAGGTATCCAGGTAAGAACGGAGACCCAGGCGATGGCCCTCCCAAGTGGCTGAAAAGCCAGGAGAACCCAAGAAAAAGCCAGTGTGTTTGTGTGTGTGTGTGTGTGTGTGTGTGTGTGTGTGTGTGACAAGAACAGGGCAAGGAAGCAGAGATAGGGACTCAGGTATGGCCAGGGACCCAGACCATGGCTCTTCCAAGTGGCAGGAAAACAGAGAAAAACCAAGGAGGGACCAGGACAGAGCAAGGAAGCAGAGACAGGGATCCAGGTAAAGACAGGGACTCAGGCCATGGCCCTCCTAAGCGGCAGGAAAGCCGAGGAAAGCAGAGGAAAAAGCTGCGGCTGGGGGTGGGGTGGGGGCAGGACAGAAGGAGGAAGCAGAGGCAGGGACCTAGGTAAGGCCAGGGACCCAAGCCATGGCCCTCCCAAGCCCTGAGAAAGCTGGGAAAAGCAGATCAAAAGGCAAGGGGGAACAATACAGAGTGAGGAAGCCAAGACAGGGATCCAGGAAAGGCCAGGGACCCAGGCAAGGCTCTCCCAAATAGCGGGAAAGCCAGAGAAAGCAGAGAAAAAGCCAGGGGTGGGACCAGGACAGAGCAAGGAAGCAGAAGCAGGGATCCAGATAAGGGCGGGACCGAGGCCACACCCCTCTCAAGTGGCGGGAAAGAGGCAGGGATCTGAGAAAGGGGATGGTGTGGAGGGTTGAGAGATTTTGAACATCTAAGGGAGGAGCTCTGGAAGCATAGTGGCTAAAAGCACTTGACTGCTAACCAGAAGGCTGGCGGTTCAAACCCACCAGCCACTCCTCGGAAGGAAGGTTGGGCAATCCTACTTCCGTAGTAGTGATACTGCCTCAGAAACCCAAGGAGGGGTCGCTATGAGTCGGGGCCAACTCGACGGCAAACAATAACAAGGGAGACAAACTTGTCTGTCAGTTTTTCCTACTGTGGTGGTGTATTACTGTGAAGCTTGAAGCTGTGCCACCGGTGACTCAAACCCAGTAGGGCTGCACATGGCACAAAGCTTTCAACAGTTTACAGATTGAGACAGACTAGGAAGAAGGAGGAGACAATCCACTTCCCAAAGACCTGGCCAGGGAAAACCTTATGACTAGCAGAGAAACACTGTCTGATATATTACTGTGCAACATTATGTATAGCCGGGAAACATTGTCTGATACAGGGCAGGAGAATACACCACTTAGGTCGGAAGGCTCTCAAAATAGGACCAGGAAAGAGCTGAATCTTCAGAGTAGAACCAGCCTTAATGATATCTATAAGGTAAAGCTTTCGAGGCCTCCATTTGCTGATGTGGCATGACTCAAATTGAGGAGAAAGAGCTGCAAACATCCATTAATAATCAGAACATGGAATTTATGAAGTATGAATCTTGGACAACTGAAAGTTGCCAAAATGAAATGGAGCACATAAAGATTGATATCCTAGGCATTAGTGCTCTGAAATGGACTGGTTTTGGCCATTTTGAATGAGACCACCATGTGGTCTACTATGCCAGGAACGACAATTTGAAGAAGAATGGTGTGCCATTCATCATCACAAAGAATGTTTCAAGATCTGTCCTGAAATAGAATGCTGTCAGTGATAGGATAATATCCATATGCCTACAAAGAAAACCAGTTAATACCACACTATTAAAATTTATGCACCAACTACCAAAGCCAAAGATGAGGAAATTGGAGATTGTAATCAGCTTCTGCAGTCTGGGATAGACTGAACATGAAATTAGGATGGGTTAATTATCACCAGTGACTGGAATGCAAAATTTGGAAACAAAGAAAAATCACTGGTAGTTGGGAAATTTGCCCTTGGTAACAGAAATGATGCTGGAAATTGAGTCATAGAATTTTGCAAAACCAATGACATATTCATTACAAATATCTTTTTTCAAAAAACAAATGGTGACTTACACATGGACTTCACCAGATGGAATACACAGGAATCAGATTGACTACATCTGTGGTAAGAGGTGATGGAAAAGCTCAATATCTTCAGCCAAAATCAGGCCGAGAGCTGATTGTGGGACAGACCATCAACTGCTCATATGAAAGTTCAACTTGAAGTTAAAGACAGTTGAAACAAGTCCATGAGAGTCAAAATATGATCTTGAATACATCACTCCTGAATTTAGAGACACATAAAGAATAGATTTGGTGCATTGAACACCAATGACTGAAAACCAGAAAAATTGTGTGTTGACATCATCCATGAAGAAAGCAAAAGGTCACTAAAAAGACTAGAAAAGAAGAAAAGACCAATATGGATGACAGAAGTGACTCTGAAACTTGCTCTTGAGCAAAGAGTAGCTAAAGCAAATGGAAGAAATGACAAGATAAAAGAGCTGAACAGAAAATTTCAAAGAGCAGCTTGAGCAGACAAAGCCAAATACTATAATGAAATGTGCAAAGACTTAGAGTTAGAAAACCAAAAGGGAAGAACATGCTTGGCATTTCTCAAGCTGAAAGAACTGAGGAAAAAAAGCCTCTAGTTGCAATATTAAAAGATTACAGGCAAAATATTGAATGATGCAGGAAACATCAAAAGAAGATGGAAGGAATACACAGAGTCACTGTACCAAAAAGAACTGGTAGATCTTCATCCATTTAAGAAGGGGCCATATAATCAAGAATCAATGTTACTGAAGGAAGAAGTTGAAGCTGCACTGAAGGAATTGGCAAATAAC
>NW_006921673.1:11347504-11348927 GCF_000298275.1 Orycteropus afer afer | reverse complement strand
TCTCAATATAAAGAAAACAAAAATCCTCACAACTGGACCTACAAGCAGCATCATGATAAATGGAGAAAAGATTGAAGTTGTCAAAGACTTCACATTGCTTGTTTCTACAATTGATAGAAATGGAAGCAGCAGTCAGGAAGTTAGATGCCATATAGCATTGGGCAAGTTGGATTTAAGGGACCTCTTTCAAGTGCTGAGGATCAAGGATGTCTCCTTGAGGACTAAGTTGTGCCTGACACAAACAATGATATTTTCAATCACCTCATATGTATGTGAGAGGCGAACAACGAATAAGGAAGACCAATGAAGAGTTGATGCTTTTGAGTTGGTGCTGGCAAAGAATGCTGAAAGTGCCATGGACTGCTAAAAGAACTAACAGATCTGTCTTGGAGGAAGTGCAGTTGGAATGTTCCTTGGAAGTGAGAATGGCCAGACTTCATCTCACCTACTTTGGTCATGTCAGAAGGGACCATTCCCTGGAGAAGATGTGATTCTTGGTAAGGTGGAGGGTTGACAAAACAGGGAAAGGGCCTCAACGAGGTGAATTGACACAGTGGCTGTGATCATGGGCTCATGTATAACAAGGATTATGGGGCTGGTGTGGGACTGGGTGGTGTTTCATTCTGCTGTGCATAATGCTGTTGCTATGAGTTGGACAGGACTCGATGGCACCTAACAACAACATCAACAACAGCAAAAACAAGGAAAGCACTTTCATTTTTATGAGTCTAGTGTTCATGGATGGCAACAATGTCATGTTTTTTATTTAATTTCTCAGAATTTTGGAAGTCTCAAGGGGATGTTCCTCAGCTTCAATCAAATGTATTGTTTCCAATCTTCAGGAAGCCATCAATAGAGAATTCCTCTGCCTCGGAGTATTTCTCCTGTGTCTCTGCTGAATGCAAGCTCACCCTTGTTAATGAGGATGGTAAGGCTGATGAAAAGGTGGGATCTGACTTTGGACTGGAAATATAGCTGAATTTTTCAACCCAACACCACTTGCACGTTCCATTAAAAAAAAAAAAAAAAGAAGAAGAAGAAGATAGAAAGCCTCTAGAACACACTCTCCAAAACGTATATGTCCTGAAGGCAATGTTCCTTCATATACAGTCTTCCTCATTATATGCCACTTCATCCACAATGCCATCAGATTTTCATAAAATTGCACATTCTGACTTCTCCTGCCCATGTTTATAAGTCTAAGAGTCTCTCAGTCTAATGCTCTAAGTCTTATAGGCTTAACATCTAACAAAAAAGATGTGCCACTCAGGCACCTGTTCACATGATCCTCAGCTTCAATCAGGTGTATTGGTCCTTTACCAACACCAAAATCACTCACCAGATATATCCCAGAACATCCATCCAGCTCCATGAGACACATCTCCACATAGTTATATCATGTAGATGTCTCAGATAACACCAC
>NW_006921673.1:11345088-11347204 GCF_000298275.1 Orycteropus afer afer | reverse complement strand
TTTTTTCTATCCCACATATTCATACACAGAGATTTACGTAGCTGTCTTAACTCCTAGAGACTTCACACACACTTATGCAGGTTTTCTTATGACTGAAATTTTCTTTCCTAGGAACCAATAGATTACATCAAGATGTCCCATGTCTTGTATCCTCTGAGATGCCTCCACTCCTGGACTCGAAGAAAGAGGAAAATTCCTCCCCCTTTCCACATGCCTCCTTTCCATTCCAGTCAGCCAATAAGACCCGCATGTACTCAGTACATATAACAAAAAAGGAAAGGGTTATGAAAGTATACTACATGAAAGTCCAAATGAAGAGGGGTGTGGCTGTCTTAGGAGATACGGAGGAAGGATTGGAGCCCCCAGAAAAGAAGACACAAATAGAAGAAATGAGCTTTCCTGAAAAGATCCATACAGGAGTCACCCTTTCTCATGTATTTACCCATGAACTCCTAACTGAAAATGAGTCCAGCTTGAACAGGGAAGCTCAAGAGGAAATGGAGGAAGGTGATAACACAGAAGAGCCACCAGCTTTGGAGGAGAGTTCCAGGGCTAAGACACCTGACTGGCTAGTGGCTCTGGAGAGTGGCTTCAGGTGCATGGGCTGTTGCCGGCTCTTCCCCAACCTAGAGGACCTTCAGGAGCATGTGGAGCATGGGGTCAACGAGGGCTTTAGCTGCCATGCCTTTCATCTCGCCATGGCTTGGCTAAAGAATAAAAGGAGCTGGAAAACAAAGAAGAAGGGTGGGAAGAAGAAGAGGAAGAAAATCAACAGAAAGGCATTTAAAAGCCATCAGGAAAAAGAAGTTGGTATGAGGACATCCTCATACAAATAAAAACTGTTTTTCAGACTTTAAAAGACATGAAATGAACCAGAACAAACAACTGAGGGTGCTTTTCCTTTTTTAAGCAACCATAATACCCATTTTTGTTTACACACGGCTACTACTACTACAGCCACACCACCACACTACCAACATTTAAAAAAAAAAAAAACCTCACTGCTGTCGAGTCAGTTGCAACTCACAGAAACCCCTCCTTGGGGTTCCTAGGCTGTATCTCTATGGAAGTAGATTGCCCAAACTTCCTTCCGAGGAGTGACTGGTGGGTCTGAACCACCTGGTTAGCAGTCAAATGCCTTAGGCACTGCACTATCAACATTATCACTAGAAAACCCCTTTAAAAATATTCACTGTTCTCCCCAGAAATTCCAGTTTTAATTTGCTTTTCCCTAATGGTTAGGGAGGTTGAGGATATAAGGTATAAAAGAGTGATTCCGTTATGAAATGCCTATGTTTGTTTTGTATGCTTTAAAAGAAGAAAATGGCAACAGTTTAGGTAAAGTTTTGTTTTATATATATGCACATAATAGTTATAATGGCTCTAAATTCTTTAAGAGATTTCCATATTTATTCTCTGATGTAGATCTTGCCATCTATAGATAAATAAACTTAGCAGTTGTATAAGCTGTAATAGGTATGAACTGTAATATGTACAAGGAGTCTAAAAGTTGGGAACTATAGGATAAACTTATTTTTAAACCCCATTTTCCTTATATTTATAGTCTTTGTGAACACTCTGTATAATTATATTTTAAGTTAATTGTACAAATATTTTCCAGTCACAATACAATGAAAATAGAAGTTAGTTATAAAATCAGAAAATATAAAAGATCCCTTCACCTTGTAATAGAGTCCAGTTGTTAACCTGAAAGAAAGTTATAATTAATATGATACAGATTGCCCAAAATGGCTAGAAATATAGGGGAAATAATGCATTCATTTTACTTTTTTCAGATTAGAATTAAATCTATTTGTATTGTGCTGACAGTTTGAAAATGTCGTAATCATACTCTTCAACAGTAAGATTATTTCATATGTACGAGGTGCTCTCTAAACACACAACATACACTTGGGCATATCCATAACTTACTTTTCAACCAAGTAAATGAGTCCTTGCTGGATATCTTTCTGTGTTGTTAAATCAACTGAAAAGGCAAACATCTAATAAGGATATTAAAGATGTATTTCCAGGTCAAATTTTCTAAATCGAAAGTCCATGAACAGTAATTCAATTTCTTTTTATGTGACTCACTTACCTTCATTAAAGCCAAAAA
>NW_006921673.1:11337352-11344303 GCF_000298275.1 Orycteropus afer afer | reverse complement strand
AAAAAAAAAAAAATCTATCCAAGTATTTTAGCAGTACAATGTACTAACTTTATTAAAACTTACTAAATTGAGATTTTTTTTTCATAAAATGAACATCATGGTCATTGATATAGATTTGTTTATTATTCAATGGACCAGGTATTTCTGATATCCTCTTCTTTACAAAGTGACAAATAATAGAGAAGACTATTTTGATGAATCTGTAAGTCCTAACCTTCTCTACATTTATAGGAAACAATAAACTAGATACCAGTTCAATTATTCTGGGGTGAAGGTACCATGGAAACTTTTGTAATAGTTACAAGTAGCAGAACATTATCTTATCAATCAAAGATTGATTACAAATTCTGAGAAATAGGTAGGAAACACTAAATAGTCCTTAACCTGTCTCCCTTCTCTATACTTTTGACATCATTATTATTCACTATCTATAAGCAGAAGCTGTGGTATAGTGTTTCTCAAAATAAGTACATTGCAGGTAAAATTTTGAAATTATAAAACTAATTATGTCTATATACATCCTAATCTTTATTCCCACCCAGAAGCTGTAAACTATTCCATCTAAAAACAGGAAATAGTAAATTCATTTTAGGAAGAATGAAAATGCAAAGTAAGAGATATCCTTGTCATACTAAAAGTGGAGGAAAGATTCAACTTTCTATTTGGTGGAATATGGAAATGGAAAGATGGAAGATCAGGAAGGGAAAAGAAGTCTGACCCCAAGTTCCAGCTTCCATCACCCCCATGTTTCAAAGTATCTAAATGTGTGATTGATTCATTTGAGAGGGTATGGAAGAAACCAGTAACATAACTGTTTCTGGTAGTTATGTTTGTGTGTCAACTTGGCTGGGCCTGGTTAAGTGGCTGGGCAGTTGGATGTAGTATTCCCCATGATGAGACTGATAATCAACTTCATAGTGGAATGTACTGTGAGCAGCTGAGGAGCTGCCTTAGGGATATGGTCAGCTTCCTGTATATAAGGAGAAGCCTTGGGGAATGGTCTCTAGCTTACGGCATGCTTGAACACTGCATGTAGCCATGTCATTGTTCAGTAGCCTGCCATTCTATGCTGACCTAAGGAGTTTTAATTGACTTGAATTAATGGCCTGGCCGTGTGGTTTGTAATATCAGGACTGTGACTTTTTACTTGTCAACCTTGGACTTGTCAGCCTCAGCAGTCAGCAGCTGAGTGAAGAAAAGCCTCTAGCTTCAGTGGACTGGGGACAGGAGGCAGAGTTGAAGCTTCAGGTTGAGGGCCTTTCACCCAACCCCCAGAACCTGGCACACTGAACTCAGTCTTAAAGCCTGCAAACTAAGAAAATAAACTCCTGTTTCTTCAAGCCATCCCATTTGTGGTATACTCTGGTCAGAGTGGTACTAAGTAACCGAAACACTTTGTTCCTCTTATGTAGGGTAGACAAGTCTAGGGGTTGAGCATTAGAAGCTATGGCTATTCTTTTCCAGATTAAATATAGAGTTTGACAAACTATTTTAAGCAGTTAATATTTCACTGTTATTTTAGAGGAAATTCGCTTAATATCTCTATTAACCTTTTGATTTCTAAAAGCTTATATTTATGTGGAATACTAGTTACAAACTTTATCAGACTTAAGTGAAAAACTACTATAGCTTTTAATTATTTACATTGTGTTTACAGATAAATCCATTGGCATTTCTCACATAAATAAAACTTTTCATAATTCCCAACATTTCTTAGTATATCTTGAACTTCAATAATTTGTAAGTGGTGGAGAATGATGCAGTGACATTAGGATTCCAGTAATATCAATACCATTGCTATGAGCACGTTGTTGTTATGTGCCATCAAGTTGGACCCAACTCACAGCGACCCCTCCTTGAGTTTCTGAGTCAGTATCACTACGGAAGTAGATTGTCCCATCTGCCTTCCGAGGAGTGGCTGGTGGGTCTGAACCGCCAGCCTTCTGGTTAGCAGTCAAACACCTTAAGCACTATGCTAGCAGACATCCCTGCTATAAGCATAGCAAGGCATTGGTAGGACAGTTTATTGTTATAATTTCAGGCAGTACAAAATACCTCTTTCCTAAATATCTGTCTTCTTTACACTGCTTTATTATAATCATTAGAGAAAGAGTGAGTCAATATATGGCATACAGTTTTGTTAAAATTTACATATAACCTACAGGTACTTATTTCAAATAATTGAATGAGTGCACTGTTACCATACTCTCTGGACTTTTCTTGTTTCCCTTCATGATTCATTTTACTGTATTTCATTAACATAGTGTTGTTGTTGTTGTTATGTGCCGTGGAGTCGGCCCCAACTCATAGCGACCCCTCCTTGGGTTTCCGAGGCAGTATCACCGTGGAAGTAGATTGCCCCATCTTCCTTCCAAGGAGTGGCCGGTGGGTTTGAACCGCCAGCTTTCTGGTTAGTAGTCAAGTGCCTTAGGCACTGTGCTACCAGAGCTCCCCATTAACATAGTACTTAGTCCTAATCTTGACTCTTATATTATTTTTCTTTACTCATAAATTCACAGAAAGTTTATAGATATATATTATCCAAAGTAACAAAGATGGAGAGCTCTTTACAAGGAATAAATATTCTGCTATTTACTTCTTGGGAGCTCTGGTGGCTTAGTGCCTATGGCATTTGACTGCAAACCAGAAGGCTGGTGGTTCAAACTCACCAGCTACTCCCCAGAAGGAAGGTTGGGCAATCTATTCCTGTAGTAATATCACCTCAGAAACCCAACGAGGGGTCACTATGAGTCAGATCTGACTTGATGGCAATGAATTTGTATCAATACACCTTTAGCTTTAAAATTGTATGCTAATTTACATTTTGAGCCTCCTAATGTGTTCCTGTCAGAGTTGTCATTATCACCCAATTACACTGACACTTTGAGTTATGTGGTTTTGTCTCCACATGCTGCAAGAATGCACATTGTTATTTCTGTTGCTGCCAGTGTCTTCATAGTCGCTGATTTTGCCAAATTTTCTGGTGTTCTAGTTTCAATATTGTGGTAAGTAGTATTTGTGAATATATCTTTTTTTTTTTCAATAAATGGTAATAGTAGAAAAATAAAAAAAGGCTTCTGTGCAGTTGGCTAATAATGTTCTAATGTAATTTTGAATTCTAATGTAATTCAATCTAGAAAGATTTTACAAAAAAAATGCTTTTAGTACTCACATAATCTAAGAACTATTCTATTAAACAATTTACATCCATATTTGTCACACATTATTCTACGATTAAAACTGATAATAAACATTACTAAAGATTCTATGTTATCAAGTAAAGGAGCAGGTCCGTGGGGGGAAGTGGAACCATGACATACTGCACTGGGTGACACCAATCGTAGTGACACCATTGTCTTTTGGGAGGGAGCTCTGGTGGCATAGTGCCTAAGGCATGTAACTGCTAAGGAGAAGGATGGTAGTTCAAACCCACCAGCCACCACTTGGAAGGAAATTTGGACAATCTACTTCAGTAGTGATAACGTCTTGGAAACCAACAGAGGGTGGCTGGGTCAGATCTGACTCCATGGCAGTGGGGTTTGGAGGGGTTCAAATAACCCTGTAACACACACATAGGTTCTAATATTTATCGCTAATTGTGCCAAAGTGGGTAAACCCTTTCTTTCTTATCTCATTTGCCTAGGGCATTTCCCCTAGTAAGTATACTCAGCTCCTGCCTTAAAGCACCAGCCTATCTTTGGCCTTGTCACCATACTGCAAAGCTTACCTTCTCTGCTCTGATCTCTCATCACTCTATAGCAGGTTTCTCAATGTCAGCTATATTGAAATTCTGGGCTGGATAATTTTTGGGGGGACAGACAAGACGGTGTTCTGTGTGTTGCAGGATGTTTAACAGAATCCCTGCTCTCTACTCACCAAGTGTCAGTAGCTCTCCCTCCCCCTTAGCCCCAGTCATAACCATCAAAAATATCTCCAGACATTGTGAAATGTCTCTCTTAGGATTAAAAAAAAAAAGTTCCTTGTTGAGAATCACTGCTTTATGATGTTATTGATTTTTCTACATTATGCAAGAGATCCTACTTTTATTTGAGTTTCTTTCCTTGGTTCTCATTCCTCTTCATCAATCCCTAAACAAACAAACACAAAAAAAATAGATATTAGCAAAGATGTTTTATCCTGAAGTGACCAGTGTTCAAGAGAGTATTCACACATCCGTGAAGACTGAGTTGGACAATTTTTCCTCAAGTATCTATGCATTTTTTCTAGAGTCTAGAAAGCCAAACAAAAGGATGTTCATTTTACTTTAATTAAACAGTCAAGAGTAGTCAAAAGCTACTACACTGAAACTCTTAACATCAATGTACCTGAGTTTTATACTTCTAATTCCAGGCAAAACACCTAGCAACATTTTCTAAAACACACAGATCCTCTTATTATCCTATTTTAATACACAAGCAAACATCAGTCTGTATGCCCTCTGTTTGGGCTTATATTTTACTTACCACACACACACACACACACACACACACACGAAAAAAAAAAAACCCTCACTGACATTGAGTGGATTTGACTCATAGTGACCCCTTCTTGGGTTTCCAAGGTGGTATCCCTACAGAAGTAGATTGCCAGTCTTCCTTCTGAAGAGTGGCAGGTGGGTTTGAACAGTCAGTCTTCTGGTTAGCAGTCAAATGTTTTAGTCTCTACACCACCAGAGCTCCTTTACTTATCACAGGAATAGTTAAATGCTTTCTAGTTTCTGAGAAATTAGTTTCTGAGAAACTCCATTTAAACATGGTGAATTCCTGGGTTTGAAAAATTCATCTGCCATAGCCAACAATGCCACTAACAATTGAGATGTCAGCACTGTATGTCTACCCACTAGGGTGGAGGCAGGCACAGGGCATGAAATCACTGAACATTGTTCTCAGAGGTGCTCCCTGGGGGGGAACAAAAATTGAATGTGTGTGTGTGTGTGTGTGTGCATGATAGTGGGAGATGTTGGGATAGGGAAGTGGTGAGGATTGCATCAACCATGGATCTGTTTTTCTTTCCTAACCATTACCTGCTGCTTATGAGCCAACTGTTTTCTTCTCTGTCCTGTCAGAAAAGAATATATACTCACAGCTTCTTGCTCCATTTACTCTCTTGTGATACACAAAATCATATAGTTTAGAAAGGGTTCAATATTATTAAGAGCTGAAAACACTGGGATAAAAAGTCCTTGACTATCTTTTTTGTCTCTTTCAAAAGTTTGACAACCCATTGAGATTATGGCCTTTCTGTACACAGATAACAAAAACAAGATTTATCTATATTTTGGAGGAAAATGGTCATTTTTTTCACTGCAGTGTAGGCTTGCAAAAGCTCTGGAGTGAAAAGCAAGAAGACCTTCTAGATATAAGTGGGAAAGGAGGAAATGGGACCAAGGAAGGATGTGGAAACGATAATACATACATCACAGATGTTGAATTTGTGATAATAAAATGGATTCAATCAATCATGACATTTAGGAAAAATGTTTCCTAACTATGCATTTTAAAAACTGAAACTTAGAGGGTGCTTGAAAATGAGCCTGTCTTACAGTCCATTAATTTAAATTTAAAATAGATACAATGCCATCAGATTATTCCTTCCGGGGAATATCATAAGTATCCTGAAGAAATGAGGTGAAACATGAAAACACATTACAGAATGAAAACTTACATTTTAGTTAAAGAGTAGCTTCTCAAATAAACTTTAGCTTATGGGTAGAAGGATTCTCAAAAACATTGAAAAACTGAGAATATTTACTCTGCAACTATTAGAAGTAACATTAATTTTATATTCATGAAAAAATATAGCCATAAATATGGCCATAAATTGATTAATATTTATGGGCACACTCTATCAAAAATTTCAGTAGATCAAAGAATGGTCTTTTAAAAAGAGGTCCATTGGAAACCAATACAAATAATTTCTTCTGATGAAAAGATGCTATGTTGATGAAAGGTTAATTTGGCATATGTGCAATAAGCTTACTAACTTCAGTATAGGTAGATAGATAGATAGAGAGATAGATAGATAGATATAGATATAGACATTCAGTACACTATATTAAATATTATTTAAATAAATAATCTAATTGTCTTCTCTTAGATAAGACTGTACTCTCCAGCAGAATAATAATATCATGCATTCCAATTTATATATTAATAATCAATAAGCAAAAGAATAATCTAAAGGAAACAAAATTGGAAAGAAAAACATCAGATAAAAATATAATTCCCTTAGGAAACATTATTTAATAGAGTTGAGAAAACACTTTAAACAAGTAGAATTAATAATGTCACAATGATAAAAGAGATACTATATGCATAAAACAAGACACGTAAAACAAGCTACTATTAAAAGAATGCCTTGAAAATTTTGAATTTAGTGGCAGGAAAAAAATAAATCAACTTCAGAGAAGTACTAAATAACAATGAAACAAAGAGGAGAGTTAGGAGATTGATCTGGGAAAGTTACTGAAGCTAAAAGATCTGTATTTTTGTAATATAGGCTTCCAAAAGAGAGAATTGAGAGAATAAGATAATCAAAGAAATGATGGAAGAAAATATCCTAAAGCTTAAGAAAGACATATTAAAAGAGTTCACAATTGCCAAAAAGGAAGTAAAAGAAAACATCCTCTACAATAACATTATAGATATATTGTGAAAATATTTTCAGAAATCTGAAGAATATTTAGATTAATCAAAAGAACAATCTTGTATGTAAACACAATCTACAAGGAAAATCTTAGTTCAAAGTTTTCATTGGTAGTACTAAATTCTGAGGGGGAAAAATGGAATAACAACTTTAAAAAGAGAGGAAACACTAAAATCAAACAAATAATCAAATACATTGTTATTGAGTTGACTTTGCCTTATAGCAACCCTATAGGACAGAGCTCTGGTAGCATAGTGGCTAAAGCACTTGACTGCTAACCAGAAGGCTGGCGGTTCAAACCCACCA
>NW_006921673.1:11334817-11336223 GCF_000298275.1 Orycteropus afer afer | reverse complement strand
TTATTGTAACTAGCAACTATTAAACCAAACAACATTATCAAAAACATCAGCAAACAGGAACAAATGGTAAAAATTGAGAGAGCACACTTCACCCCGGGAAGCTTAGAGTTTCCTTGAAACAGCCGCTTCAGACCGGTGACTATGTCACGCGGACCCCACCGGGGCTGTCGTGGCAACTACTAAACTAAGAATTTAGACAACAAAATGAACAATAAACAAAAGAATTATTGAAATTGTAGTAATAGAAACCCAAAATGAATATTAATCTATAAAATAGATACATATGGATCAGATTAATTATAAAAATATACAGAAAACACAAAATAGTTTTACAATTGAGAAAGTAAACAAAACAGATTAAAAAATGACTAAAATATCACTTAATAATCACATGTAATGCAATAGAAAATGTAGATTAAATACATTATATAAGTACTATGTATAAACAAATTCACTAAATATTGAAAAATTGGTCAAACATTATGAAAATATTAAAGTAAGCTTACTAAACATTTCCACCACTTGTCTGTCAGTCTATCACTGTGGTGGCTCACAGCAGTGAAGCTGGAGGTTATGCCACCAGTATTTCAAATATTAGCAGGGTCACCCATGGTGGTCAGTTTTCAGCAGAGCTTCCAGATGAAGACAGACTGGGAAGAAAGAAGGGGCCATCTTCTGAAAAAAACTAGCCATTGAAACGTTATAAATTGCACTGAAACACTGTCTGTTATATTACTAGAAAACATTATGAAGAGCAATGAAAGATTGTCTGATATAGTGCCAGAATATGAGCCCCTCAGTTTGCAAAGCACTCAACTTATGACTGAGGAAAAGCTGTCTCTCCAGAGTTGACCTTAATGACTTGGATGGAGTTTACCTTTCAGGACCTTCATTTACTGAAGAGGTGTGACTCAAAATGGGAAGAAACAGCTGAAAACATCCATTAATAATCAGAATATAGTATGAAGTATGGATCTAAGAAAATAGGAAGTTTTCAGAAATGAAATGGAACAGATAATGATTGATACCCTAAGCAATAGTAAGCTGAAAAAGACTGATATTGGCCATTTCGGATCAGAAAAGCATGTGGTCTACCATGACATGAATGACAGATTGAAGAGGAATGGAGTTGCATTCATCATCAAAAAACATCTCACATCTATGCTAAAGAACAATGCTGTAAGTGATAGCATAATATCCATAGAACTACAAAGAAGTCAAGTTAATACTACTATCACTCAATTTTACCCACCAACAACTAAACCCAAAGATAGAGAAATTGAAGATTTTTTACCAACTTCTGCAGTCTGAAATTGACCAAACATGCAATCAAGATGTATTGATAATTATTTATCATTGGAATGCAAAAGATGAAAACAAAGAATCATTGTTGGTTGGAAAATATA
>NW_006921673.1:11308646-11316535 GCF_000298275.1 Orycteropus afer afer | reverse complement strand
ATGGCAGTGAGTTTTGTATGTTTTTTCAGATTGATATGTACCCGGATCAGAATGTTTTTTCTTGTTTTGTTTTGTTTCACTTTATTCAGTTTGTGTCCCCGAGGACACAGACTACTCTGAGATAATGTTTTTACATACAGGTTTTCAATTTGGGAATACCCTTGAGAGTAACACTTGGGAAGGTTGGGGAATAAAGCAGCATTGGGCAATGGGAGAGACTGAGCTGTGATTCAGTCCCAACAATTTTCTCATCCATTTCAGTGAGACGTTCTGGCTAAAGTGTCTCATCAGAGTTTTCCAGAAAAGGTCTTTATACTCCCAAAGACCCAATAAATAGAGTATGTCCTTGAGGAAGACTGCTGTCTGTACTGTCTGTAGCTGAGACAATTACTGAGGAGGAATACCTTCTGCAACTGGGGCAACAAACACTTCATTAAAACAAAACTTGGAGGGCACATGATACTATTCTCCACAGAATGTTAGCAATATATTTGCCAAAATTCTGTATGTCCTATCTTCCCAACAGAAAGTATAAAATTCTGCCCCAATAAATGTTTTGTTCAAAGTGTATCTTACAAATATCTTTGACTTCTTATATTCTTATCTCATGTTTTGCTTCAAAATATTTAATCATATAGACATATTAGAGAATAAATGCAGGGGATTCTATGGAAATTAATACAGTTTTAAATTGCCATCTTATGTTTACAAATTAAATATATGCTCAATAAAGTAAATTAGAAGAGGCAGCACAAGACAGAAAAATCACACTCACTGCCATCAAGTCAATTCCAACTCATACCAATCCTATAGGACAGAGTAGAACTGCCCCATAGGGTTTCCCAGGCTGCCTCACCTTTGTCCTGCAGAGCACCTGTGAGTTCAAGTCAACCTTTTGGTTAACACCCAAGTGCTTCACTGCACCCAAGTCTCCTACACAAGACAGAAAATCCATCATAAAAAATTAAAAATCATTCATTTACACATTCATGTGTACATTTCCTAGATTATTTTCATAGGATTTGTATTTCCTACTTTTTTATAAGTTAATACATAAAAATATGATTACATGCCAATAAATATTCTAGTATAACTTTTTTTAACTGCTGTCTTGCATACAATATAAAGAGGTACTATATTATATTAAATTACCTCCCTAGTGTTGGGTATTTATTTTATTTTATTTTTCTGTTATAACTAATTTCCAAATTAATAATGTTAAATAATATATCAATAAAATTAATAAAAATAAAATGAACAATCTAGTAAATATCAGGTAATTGTCTTATTTCTTAAGTATTTAATTTCTGTCTTTTCCCTGTATAAGTGTCATGCTCAGGCATTGTTCACTTTGTATGTTAAGAATAAAGCACACAAAATAGGCTTGTGCCTAACCTTAGGCTGGTGAAGCTGTTGACAATCAGATGTGAGCCTATGAACCGAAGCATCAGTAATGTCACCATGATTGACTATTGAAGACTTCCAGGACAACAATGTGTGAATATTATAGGCAAATAGACTTTGCAAAGACATAAAAAGATGGATGAATTACAATAACAATGAATTTAATAATGACTCATAACTTTCTAGAAGATAATTTCTTCAAATTGCTATTTATTTTTGCTCCCAATATTTTGAGTACATCAATGCACTGGGGAAAAAAAAAAGTATATCAAGTTATTTGAAGATCTGTTAGGCATTGATGGTGACATTGGCACTGAATGGAAATACCTTGGGAAAAAAAAAAAAAAAAAAAAGTTATCTAGACCAGACACTGGATGCTAACATTTTGTGTAAGGGTTTTATCTTCCAGTGGAAAAGAAAACATGAAGAATAATTTCATGGCCTTGAAGCCTGTGGGTAGGAAATACTTACAAATCTTAAAAACTGTCAGAGTTAAACATCTGTTACTCAAGTAAGCAAAACAAGAATCTGCATGAGAAACCTATTTATTTTTGCAGAGACCATATCTTTTCTCCAAACTCAATGAAACTCAGTTCTTTTGGATATTCATGATTAATAACGATGTTATTAACTCATTGCTGTGAGTCAATTCTGATGAGTAGTAACTCTATAGGACAGAATCGAACTGTGCCATATGGTTTTCAAGGTTCTAATCTTTAGGGACGTGTCCCCCAGCAGGCTGTTGGGTTTGAAGTGCTGACCTTTTGTCTAACAGTTGAGCACTTAACCACTGTGCCATCAGGGCTTCTTTGATGATTGTTAGTGTGGTAAAAATGAAGTATTCTTGTACAGTTTTAAATATGCATTGCATTTTTGTTTTGCACCAGTATAAGAGAAAAATGTTCTCATTTTCTTTTCATTATAGCAATGCATTATTCAAAACTTCTTTCTCTTTATTCCTACTATTATTCTTCACATCAGGAATGGATAGAACTCTAGGCCCCTGGTCTGTAACTCTGCCATGCCAAATACGAATCTGATAGCCCATTCTTCTCTGAGTCACAAATTTAAATTTATGGAGGGGAAAAAATACACTCAACCGCCTTTAATATTTTAGTAGACTGTTTTCTTCTTCCCACTAAAATGTCACATTTTTCCTGATTTTTACTTAAATTAACTATTACATAGTCATTTACTGAGATGAGCAGACTGCTGATATAATAGTTCTTCTTAGCAAGCATATATAAATCAGTAGCTATAAGCAACTTAACAAAAACTTTTGCTAGGGTATAATGGAAACTGTGTATTATCAAAATGGAAAAACAGTGTCTTGATCATAACATTATATTATTAATAAAATCACATTGTTATTCATTCAGAAATGTTGTTGAATTTTTGGGTTTTTAAGCTGCTGCTAAAATGCTATTAGAGAGAAGTCAAATTGGAGTACACAGGTTTATGTTGTGGCTTTTGGGACTGATGCAGGAAAATTAAGGCAGCCAATGTGTTCTTGATATTTGTCCTTGATTGAAGCAAGCCTCCCCATAACCACTGTGGTTTCATTTGTATTGTGTATTTCCCTCAGTTTCCCAGGCTCTCACTCTTCTCCAGGAATCTGTGGATTGAGACATAGCTCATGTTCCTTTTGACTGACTTGAACCCAGATCTTGCAAGAAGTGTTGAAGCTGGACATTTTAGAGCTTTTTAACTCACCCTTACACCTTTGACTCCTGTTGCCCATTTTCCAAGTCTCTCTTCTTTTCATTCCATGTGGCTATGTAATTTGGAGAAAAAATGTAGTTACTCATCGCATCTTCCCTATCATCTATGATTACTGATCCCTGAAACCAATTTCAAGGAACTGTGGTGGTGCAGTGGTTACAGCATTTGGTTGCTAACCCAGAGGTCTATACTTAGAATCTATCAACAGCCCTGTGGGAGAAAGATGTAGTCTCCTTCCATAAACATTGTTGTTGTTGTTGTTGCTGTTGTTATGTGCTGTCAAGTCAGACCTAACTCATAGCGACCCCTCCTTGGGTTTCCAAGGAAGTATCACTACAGAAGTAGATTGCCCCATCTTCCTTCCGAGGAGTGGCTGGTGGGTTTGAACCTCCAGCCTTCTGGTTAGCAGTCAAGTACCTCAAGCACTATGCTACCAGAGCTCCTTCCATAAACATTACAACTTTGGAAACTCAATGGAGCAGTTCTACTCTGTCCTACAGAATCACTTACAGTTGAAATTGACTTGATGGCAATGGGTTTGTGTTTGGAACCAATTTCAAAGGATGCGACTTAGAAAGTATTTAAATCTAGTTTAGACTCTTCTGCTAACCTGTGTCACTATGACCAGTTCTCTTAAATCTGAGGTAGTGTAATACACAGTGAAAAGCCATTCATGAATCTTCTTGGTTATCTTGCTTGAAGAATCTTCATAAATAATGCTTAAAGTTCCTTTTTTTTTTTTTTCTTTTCTTTTGCTTAGCAATTTAATAAAATGGGATGAATAGAAACAATCCTGGATTTATCATACACTGAAAATGTTGTTTTATTTTTTATCCAGTACTTCATGAGTCATATTTATTCTAGTGATAATGCAATTCCTTGTTTTGTAAGGTCACAGGTGGATAAAAATGTGCCCAAATTATATCAGCCTTTAGATTTTCATCTTTCTTAGAACTAAAAATTTCATCTTCCATTTATTTTTGTCCTGGGCCGAAAGCAATGCACTAAAGAACAGTAATTGACAAAAGTTTGATGAGGGATTATTTAAAGAGTTAATGTAAACAAGAAGGGAAGGATGAATAAGCTTAGGGCTAGCAAGAGAGGGAAGTTGCCCCTCTCCAAAAGCTTAGAGGAGCTGGAGCAGAGCACTATCAGGTGGCTCTATAGCACCTGTAGCATTTGATAGAGTAACGTCTTCACTAATAACTAGCTACCTTAGCAGGCAGACAGCTGGGGAATAAGTATTCCTTATAACCTGTTTCTCCTCCATCTCTCTGATGTATACGTAGACACTCATTGTTCACACATGATCAAAGCTAAAGATTAAACAAGTCTTCTTGTCATCTGTAGAAAATATTATCCTACGACACAGAGGGAGGTAGGGAAGGATGGAAAAGACAAATGAGGAGTATCTTACACATCTCTGCATTGAAGAGATTAGACCTAAGTCTCTAAGTTCCTTCTTGATCAATAATTTTGCCTTGTTTTATATGCAAATGTTTGCCACATATTAAGTATATTTATGCAATTCCTTGTAGGTTCCTTATGTTAATCTTCTTGTTATGTGACCTCAAGTCATCTGACTCATAGCAACCTTACCTACAACAGAATGAAACATTAGCTGGTCCTGCACCATCACAATCTTTGTTATGCTTGAGCACATCTTTGCAGCCACTACAAATCCATTTCATTGAAAGTCTGCCCCTTTTACTCTCACTTTCTACTTTACCAAGTATAATATTCTTCTCCAGGGACTTATCCCTTCTTGTAGGTCTAGTAAAAAGGAGCTCTGGTGGCATAGTCCCTAAGGTACTGACAGCTAACCCAGAAGGTTGGCAATTCAAACCCACCAGCCACTTCATGGAAGGAAGACTGGGCAATCTACTTCTGTAAAGCCTTACCATCTGAGAAACTCACTAAAGATTGGTATGAGTTGGCATAGACTTGATGGCAGTGAGTTTGGTTCTTTTTTTTTTTTTTTTTTGATTTAGGTTTAGTAAATGAGCTCTGGGCTACTAACCAAAAGGTAGATAGGTGGTTTGAACCCACCAGCTGCTTCCTGTGGGGAAGATGAGGCAATCTACTTCTGAAAAGTTTTACAACTTTGGAAACTCAATGAGGGTCTCTATGAGTAGGAATCCACTCAATGGCAGTGGGTGTCATAAGTTAGTATATTATGATTTTACAGTATGTTTATAGCAAATTTATTTATTTGTTCATTTAAGTTTGTTTTTCGGTATTGATTCTTCTGGTGTAATTGAAAATATCACACTAATACCTTGAAATCTACCCAAAAGCTTATCTAGTAAATTTGAATTTAGAATATTCCAAGTTTCTCTGTTGCCAGAAAGTAAACTAAGGAGCCATGGTGGTACAGTAGTTAAGCTCTTGGCTGCTAACCAAAACATCAGTCATTGGAACCCACCAGCTGCAGAGTGGGAGAATGATGTGGCAATTTGCTTCTATAAAGATTACAGCCTTGGAAACCCTATGAGGAAGTTCTGCTCTATCTTAAAGGGGTGCTGTGAGTTATAATTGACATGACAATTAGGGATAAACTGAAGTTCTACCTGGCTTTCCTTTTCCTATAGCATTCTTAAGGTCAATGTTTCCCCCCACCCAACTTCTATAAACCAGAGATTTGAACTTCAGACAGGCCTGAATACAAATTTGGAGAAGCCTAGGTAATATTTGTTTATTGCTAGGAAAAATATAAATAAATTATATATATATATATATATATATATGTGTGTGTGTGTGTGTGTGTGTGCAAATGTATACAGCCATGGAAATATCCATAAAAGTAAGCTTGGAGAAGGGATAAAGAATAGAGATTTTATTGTTCCCTTACCATCACTGGGTCTCTCAGAAGTAGCTATGATCCCAGTGATCTTTCAAAAATTAACAAAAACTACTTATTACTGAAAGCCTATCCAAGAACATGTCTCTCCACATTACTAGTAAGAATATTGGTGGAAAGTGGGAAATCACACTTCATTGAAACAATTGTTTCAAAATGGAGTGAAAGGAAATGTTTGAATAAAATGGAGGTATGAACAATTATGATAATAGATGATAAACAATAATGGAAAACAGTCATAGTGTTAAGCCTTTACATTGTAGTATTATTCTTAAAAAGTTTATAGTTTTGTGGAAATTTTGTTCTCAAATTAATTTACTAGGCATTCTTTTAAAAAGTATTTGGAACTTATCCTTGAAAATATTTATTATTTTTAACTGAAAATTGTAGAAAATTTGGAAAATTCAGAAAAATATAGAAAGTAATCGCAATCACATATAAATGTTTCCCCAGATATAATACCTGTTAATGTATTGATGTATGTTGTTATTTTTTTTTTTCAAGTACACAAAATTTGAAATAAAAATTTAAATACAGCTAACTCACTGCCATCAAATCCATTCAACTCATAGTGACCTCTCCTTGGGTTTATGAGGCAGTACCTCTATGGAAGTAGATTGTCCAATCTTCGTTCATGGAGTGGCTGGTGGGTTTGAACCTCCAGCCTTCTAGTTAGCAGTCAAATACCTTAAGCACTACTCCATCACAGCTCCCTAAATACAGCTAAACAGGTTCTTAACTTAAGAATGATTTGGAACACTTAATTAATAATGTGTATGGCTAATGATTCATTATTAATAATTAATTAATAATGTCTATGGATTAATTGAAGGAATTAGGTTCCTCAAACTTATTTAAGAGGTTTTTCAAGATCTTTTAATATTTAATTTATTTGCAGTTTATTATAGTATTAACTTATTGATATTTCCTTGTACTCATGATTTCACTGTTTTTATGTCTATATGTTCTTTCCTAAACCATGATAAAATACAGATTCATTAATTTTTCATCCCAATATTTTATTCAAGACCACTATTATCCCATAGAGCATTGCTGGATAGAGCTTCACAAGTGGACATTGTCTCTCCATCTCCAAGTAGGGGTAGCTCCTCCAGGATAAACAGTTAGATAGACAAGCACAGGCCATATTTCAGAGCTCACTCACTCTTTTATTCTTACACACTTTTCTTTAGTCTCAAAGTCATGTTTTTGAAGTAATGATTGGTCACAAATATCATATTTCCCAAAGTAAATTATCTTCTTTCTTTTCTTCCCCAACCTCTATCAATGTGCTTTTTTTATTCATTTGTATTACATTTAGGTTCATTTTTTGTAGCCTATTCCAACTTGAGCTTCCCCCACATCCTGGTTGAATGTTCATGACTTCATGCACAGTCAAATTCACTCTGTGGTGTTAAGGTTCTGTGAGGTCTGACAGATGCATATAGTCATGGATCCTCCACCACAGTCATGATATAGAACCATCCTATCATTCCAAACATTCACTCATACTGCTCCTTTCTAGTCAAACCAACTCCCCACTCCCTACTTCTGCCTCTGCATAGAATAATTGCCTATTTTCTTCCCTTTATTTGCTTTTTCCATCATATATTTTTATTACTATGGACTTGTGAATTCATAGTATATTTATTTTATACTATAGCATATAAACCAATTCTACTATTTTTTTTATCCAATTTTTCCAGCTAAGCATTAGCAGCTCTTTTGATTGGCACCTGTCTGCCCATAACAGCAACATTTTTAGTGCTGCTTTGTTTGTTGGTATTGTTGTTTTAGCCCTTATTTACTTTCAGACACTACAAGATGCTCAAAATTCACCTTGTATTTTTCCTAATCAATATTGTTATGCTATGTGACTCATAGTGACCCTTCCTTGGGTTTC